>NW_019247107.1:0-1431 GCF_002742605.1 Olea europaea var. sylvestris | reverse complement strand
ATGGATTTTTGTGGTCGTTGTTTCAAGTACAATAGATTTAATTTAAAAGATGCAAACATTTTTTAATTTGAAAGTAGAAATGCTCCACAGGTGGATCATTATATTGTGGAATTCTCCTAATATTAGACTTGCACTATACGATGATTTATTTTCTAGAAGGATGTAAGGAAACTGGAATGAAAAAATGTAAAGATAAAAGAAGGAAGATAAAAGCTAACTTCAGTATGTTCCACTTCAAATCTTCAATGAAGACCTTTGACAATGTAAGCCACGTCTAATGACATATCTGTTGGCATTTTGTATTAAGAACCTGTGGGAACATTACGAATTTCCATATACGATTTATCATAAAGGAAAAGGTCCAGTGTATGTCAAATCCGTAAATATTTTGCTTTTAGGTTTGTCTTTATTAAGTGATTCTTGAAGATATACTTGAGTGCACTGGGCTGAAGATGAGTGCCACAAAGGTTCCATACAGTTTATCACCAGCTTTGTCAACCGAGGGAGTGCATCTGTCCTATTGCCACCTTGACTTAGTTGATTAGAATTTCTTTGGATGTTTTAGTCACCATGAATTAAGGATGTATGATAACATTTCAGTAGTAATCCAGACCTATATATAACCTTGATTTAGTGACTTGTAAGATGTTAATCGTGCAACTCCTGTCAGACAAATCTTTGAAACTTTTGTTTACTATTTCTCATCCTTTCATTTACATATACTGCAGATTTGGAGAAGACGTCTTGAGCAAATGAGATTCCGAGAGAGCTGGCTATTTCTGAGCTAGTCAAGTGATCTTGATGAATATTGATTTGTGCCATATGAGAAATTATGAATACTTTCACTATGTGTAGCTTGTAATGAGTGACTTTATTTTGATGAGTTTTTTTCACTCAATTCCATTCCATGTGCTGTTGTAAGTTAGCTTTCAAATTGATGCTTTGCAAACTTATCCTTGCAGTTGTATTATACCTTCGGCATGTTTTTCAAAGGTAAACTAAGCCCCCCGTTTGGTTCTGATTTTTTACTTAAAAAAATTAATTTTTTGACTGCTAGTTCCTTAAGTCAGTCGTCATTTTTTATTTTTTTACTCACAGATGTGACCCACTTTTCTTTCTAACAGTAAAAAAATTGATTCTGAAAATCACCACTGAACAAGCCCTAAATAATACTGAACATAATTATTAAGCTAGAAAAAGAAGTTAAAATTCCGTATATTTTATTGTCTACGATCAAATTATTGCCTACCATCATTTATGGAATACTCATTTCTAGAACCTTTATGCATTTGATAGCTTCAAAAAGAAGATTTTGATTTTAATTTTAGACTGCTTATACCTCTAGCCATGAATGTCAAAGGAATTTACAATCTAGAGTAATTAGCATAAAACGTTCCTATCTTTCGAGATTATTGTGGAAAACGTCTATAT
>NW_019247106.1:0-1431 GCF_002742605.1 Olea europaea var. sylvestris | reverse complement strand
TTTGTTAGGGCTGTAAAGTCTTCTTCAGTGATAATGCTATGCTCATGGAAGCTCTACCCAATATTTATAACTTAATTTTTTTCTCATCTTTAATATTTTAAAATGTTAATCAACCCTAATCACGTTCCTTAATATTTAATTGAAACTCCGTGTAGACAAGGCCTCAGTATTAACTTAGTACCTCGGCCAATTTCACACTACTTTTAAAAAATAAAAAATTACTTCTAATGTTAAGAAATTTTTAACATATTTAAATAATTTTTTAAAAGTGCTTTATCTAACTAAAATAATTTTTAAATGAAGCTAATCTAAGAGCTCGATTGACAAGATTTCTACATCTTTTAGAAAGTTTCATGAAAAAATTATCTTAAAAAACCATTGCTTGAACATTTTTACTTAATATAAAGCAATTAGGTACATTAGACCGATAATATATATATAATTTTTACGTATTTTTTTTCTTAATTATGGTCGGTCCCATTGTCGAACATAACCTCAAGTCCTCGGCATCTCAACAATAACCTCATTGCTCCATAAACAATGATGGCTCCGATGTTTCATGTCCAGGTAAAAATTATCACATACAAGACTGAATGGTACAATGATAAGATTTTAACTTATTTTAATATATCCAATACGACACTAAAGCGGATTATTTTCTGTCACAAGCAAAAGTAAAATCAAGTAAACCTCCTATCAACATTTAACAATCTAAAATCATCATGGATAAAAGGAAAAAACCTGCCTGTCACATTCCCATCAATTAATCTTGTGATCTAGATCCTTATCACCCAAAAAAATGGCGTTAAAGCAGTTCAATCTGAATTCCTAGCTAAGAATCAATTACAAATTATAACTAAAGCTTCATATGGTACACAAAACTGTACTTGAGAAACTGCTTCTTCCGATGCTGCAACAAGCTACCTGTAGAGAACAATTTCTCAGGTTTGCCAGATTAACGGTGAATGTTAGCATGAGATGTAAATGAACACAGTGCACATAAAAATGGAACAATCTTAGCAAGCAGAAAAGCTAAACAATGTATTTTTTATTTAGCCCCTGTTTGACTCTCTTTATATCAAAACTTTTTATTTCTTATACTCATTATCAACTATACATTCATACAATAAAATATTTTTCATGTAAATCCAAAACTTTTCTCTAATTTTTAACCACATATTCTCCAAAAAAATCACTACTCAACATCATTTTCCCTCAAATTTTCTTTATAATGGCCATCAAACAAGGACTTGATCTCACTTGGCTAGAATGGTGGATAAGTTTGGGAACACAATTGTATTCAAACCATTTCATGATAAGCTATCCTAGACATAGGGATGGCAAAAAACCCGTCAAACTCGATACCCATGAGGACTTTACCAGGGGCCCCACCCCATTTCATATATATATATATATATATATATATATATA
>NW_019247105.1:0-1431 GCF_002742605.1 Olea europaea var. sylvestris | reverse complement strand
TCCAAAACGATCGCTACATTTCCAAAAAGTACTTACGGGCCCAAAATGGACACCGTGTGCAAAAGTTACGCTCAATTCTTCGTTTGCGGACAATCCAAACGTTCCAAATATGCAAGTGCTTACACTTTTGAAAAATGGTCAAAATCCCTCATACCTCACGACGAAGTGGTGAGTTCTATCCATAACGGTCGCTACATTTTCAAAAAGTACTTACGGGCCCAAAACGGACACCGTGTGCAAAAGTTACGCTCAATTCTTCGTACGCCGACAATCCAAACGTTCCAATGCTCACACTTTTGAAAAATGGCCGAAATTCCTCAAACGTCACGACGAAGTGGTGAGTTCAATCCAAAACGGTCGCTGCATTTCCAAAAAGTACTTACGGGCCCAAAATGGACACCGTGTGCAAAAGTCACGCTCAATTCTTCGTACGCCGACAATCCAAACGTTCCAAATATGCAAGTGCTCATTCTTTCAAAAAATGGCTAAAATCCCTCATACGTCACGATGAAGTGGTGAGTTCAATCCATAACGGTCGCTACATTTCCAAAAAGTTCTTATGGGCCCAAAACGGACACTGTGTGTAAAAGTTACGCTCAATTCTTCGTACGCCGACAATCCAAACGTTCCAAATATGCAAGTGCTCATTCTTTCAAAAAATGGCTAAAATCCCTCATACGTCACGATGAAGTGGTGAGTTCAATCCATAACGGTCGCTACATTTCCAAAAAGTTCTTATGGGCCCAAAACGGACACTGTGTGTAAAAGTTACGCTCAATTCTTCGTACGCCGACAATCCAAACGTTCCAATGCTCACACTTTCGAAAAATGGCCGAAATCCCTCATACGTCACGACGAAGGAGTGAGTTCAATCCAAAATGGTCGCTACATTTCCAAAAAGTACTAACGGGCCCAAAATGGACACCGTGTGTAATAGTTACGCTCAATTCTTCGTACGCCGACAATCCAAACGTTCCAAATATGCAAGTGCTCACACTTTCGAAAAATGGCCGAAATCCCTCATACGTCACGACGAAGGAGTGAGTTCAATCCAAAATGGTCGCTACATTTCCAGAAAGTACTTATGGGCCGAAAACGGACACCGTGTGCAAAAGTTACGCTCAATTCTTCGAACACCGTCAATCCAAGCGCTCCAAATAAGTAAGTGCTCATTCTTTCGAAAAATGGCCGAAATCCCTCATACGTCATGATGAAGTGGTGAGTTCAATCCAAAACGGTCGCTACATTTCCAAAAAGTACTTACGGGCCCAAAATGGACACCGTGTGCAAAAGTCACGCTCAATTCTTCGTACGCCGACAATCCAAACGTTCCAATGCTCACACTTCTGAAAAATGGTCGAAATTCCTCATACGTCACGACGAAGTGGTGAGTTCAATCCAAAACGGTCGCTACATTTCCAAAAAGTACTT
>NW_019247104.1:0-1431 GCF_002742605.1 Olea europaea var. sylvestris | reverse complement strand
CTCCATCATTTCTCTAAGCATTTTAAGAATCGATTTTCATTTTTTAATACTCATTCACTCCTTATTTTCTCTCGGTGTACTACGGATCGAGGGCTTTTTATTTGACACATAAATTTGAGATATATTTTGAGAGTTTTGATTGGTAAGCTTATTCCTGATCCCATTTTTCTTCTCTTTTTTGGGTGTTCTTTTTTTGAGAAGAAATTAGATAGAGAGAATAGGGATTTCGGAATCAAAAGATTTTATGTCGACAAGTTTCGATTTGAGGTTGTTGAAGCTCTGGACTTGTTTCTATGTGCATTTTGTGGATGGGAAATATAAAGGGATTCAGTCTTTTGTTTGCAACACTTTTACAAGCATGTGTGTTCAAGATTGAGTTAAAAAAATCATAATCGGACACTGGCATTTAGAAATGATTATGTACTATAAATCTTAAATAAATGTTTAGTCTTTTGATAAAAAGAACTCCACAAAATACACCGGACGTTTCTTTTTTCCAGTCACATCCCTCCATCCAGGATGGAGAGATTTTTATTTTTCGTTTTTATTTTTCTGTTTTTTTCTCATTTATTTTTTATTTTTTAATTTGTTTTATTTATGTTATAAATATTTTTTTTCGATTTAAAATTGTTTTTAGTTTTTTTCTGTTTATAATAAAAATTAATTTTTTAATTTTAATTACATAATATTTATATATTAATTTTTTTTGTTTTTATTGTATTTTTCAAAAATTGTTTTGAAATTTCTTTTTTCTTCATATTATAAATAATTGTTGTTCAATTTAATTTTTTTTTAATTAAACTTTGAAAAGTTTGAAGAGGTTTTCTCCCTTTATGATTATGCCAATGTCTACATTATTTTCTAATGTTCTAATTACCTTTTTGCGATCTTATAGTCAAGTTTCTATGACAACAAAATCAGATCTTTGGAAAAAGGTTGATACATGAAATTACATTTAACATTTTAAGCTATAATTTAGGATTTTGCATGGTGCTTGTCAACATGAAAAATCATTTTTAATGTAATAGTGTTGATATTGTTATGTTGTATATCTTGGTGATATTAATTATAATTTAGGATTTTGCATGGTGCTTGTCAACATGAAAAATCATTTTTAATGTAATAGTGTTGATATTGTTATGTTGTATATCTTGGTGATATTAATTATTATAATCATAGTATGGATTAGGGGCAAAACTTGAGTGGGCTAAATCATATTTTAGGCGGAGCTAATATATATAGAGAAATATATTCCGTATAAAAAATTTTCCCACAAATTTTTGTACAGGAAAATGTCTGGTAAAAATATATGCAAATTCTCAAATGGTCAAATGAAGAATAAAAAAACTATATACGTAGAAAATTGACGAAAAATAAGTCAATTTCAATGAATTTATGAATACCTTTCAAATTTAAAAATAATTTTTTTTT
>NW_019247103.1:0-1431 GCF_002742605.1 Olea europaea var. sylvestris | reverse complement strand
TCTCCCCGGGGCAATTTCGTCATTTTTCGCGACGGTGTCGGAATCGGCTAAAATTTGACTGATTGATCGGAAACAAAATTCGCCCCGGGGGCAATTTCGTCATTTTTCGCGATGGTGTCGAAATCGGCCAAAATTTGACTGATTGATCGGAAACAAAAATCGCCCCGGGGGCAATTTCGTCATTTTTCGCGGCGGTATCGGAATCGGCTAAAATTTGACTGATTGATCGGAAACAAAAATCGCGCCGGGGGCAATTTCGTCATTTTTCGCGACGGTGACGGAATCCGCTAAAAGTTGACTGATTGATCGGAAACAAAAATCGGGCCGGGGGCAATTTCGTCATTTTTCGCGGTGGTGCCGGAATCGGCTAAAATTTGACTGATTGGTAGGAAACAAAAATCGCGCGGAGGGCAATTTCGTCATTTTTCGCGACGGTGACGGAATCCGCTAAAAGTTGACTGATTGATCGGAAACAAAAATCGAGCAGGGGCAATTTCGTCATTTTTCACGACGGTGTCGGAATCGGCTAAAATTTGACTGATTGATCGGAAACAAAAATCGCGCCGGGGGCAATTTAGTCATTTTTCTTAATTAGGTGTCGGAATCGGCTAAAATTTGACTGATTGATCGGAAACAAAAATCGCCCCGGGGCAATTTCGTCATTTTTCGTGACGTTGTCGGAATCGGCTAAAATTTGACTGATTGATCGGAAACAAAAATCGCGCCGGGGGCAATTTCGTCATTTTTCGCGACAGTGCCGGAATCCGCTAAAAGTTGACTGATTGATCGGAAACAAAAATCGAGCCAGGGGCAATTTCGTCATTTTTCGCGATGGTGCCGGAATCGGCTAAAATTTGACTAATTGATCGTAAACAAAAATCGCCCCGGGGGCAATATCGTCATTTTTCTCTACGGTGTCGGAATCGGCTAAAAGTTTTCTGATTGATCGGAAACAAAAATCGAGCCGGGGGCAATTTCGTCATATTTCGCGACGGTGTCGAAATCGGCTAAAATTTGACAGATTGATCGGAAACAAAAATCGCGCCGGGGGCAATTTCGTCATTTTTCGCGACGGTGTCGGAATCGGCTAAAATTTGACGATTGAACGGAAACAAAAATCGCGCCGGGGGCAATTTCGTCATTTTTCGCGACGGTGTCGGAATCGGCTGGAATTTGACTGATTGATCGGAAACAAAAGTCGCGCCGGGGGCAATTTCTTCATTTTTCGCGACGGTGTCGGAATCAGCTAAAATTCGACTGATTGATCGGAAACAAAAATCGAGCCGGGGCAATTTCGTCACTTTTCGCGATGGTGCCGGAATCGACTAAAATTTGACTTATTGATCGTAAACAAAAATCGCGCCGGGGTCAATTTCGTCATTTTTCGCGACGGTGTCGGAATCGGCTAGAATTTGACTGATTGATCGGAAA
>NW_019247102.1:0-1431 GCF_002742605.1 Olea europaea var. sylvestris | reverse complement strand
TACTATTATGGCTGTTATGATCCACTTCAATATCAATTAATATTTACCTATGGAGAACCTGGATGGCATGAAGATATCGAAAAAGTAAATTTGAATACTTCAATAGTCCATGAAGATTTCATACAAATCAATCACATTGATTCGACCGAACAACCTATAGAGATGGAAGATCCTGGTAAGTTTTATTACCATTGAAGTTTTTTAATCTTTTTAAAGCTCATAAATGTATTGTCATTTCTTGATCTGTCTTTGTGACTTTAATTTTTTTTTTCCTTTCAGCTATGAAGAGAGGTAACAAACGAATTACTGTATCATGCCGTGAATATAATATCCCGAAATTTTATAGAATATAATTTAATTTTATTTATGCTATATTTTTAATGTTTTGAAAGTTTAGGGACTAAAGTGTATATAAAGTAAACTTTAATAATATTTAGATTAAAATATAAATATTGACGGGACGATGATAAGTATACGGATATTGGGCTCGTTGGATAGATAATAATTAAAGACGCATTTTAGACTCGAGAAAAAATTAATTTGGGTTAGTCGAGCCCAAGTTATCGAAGCCGGAAGATATAACATTAAAATATTATTTTTATTACTTTTATTGTTGAAGGATTTACGTGGAGAGAGAAAGATGAAAGTTGTAGAGATATTTTATTTTTTTATTATAATTTATGATTTTGAATTGTTATGGAAGGTACGTGATTTGTTAGAAAATATTGTATTTGATATTATTCCAAATTCAAATCCTTATCCAACTTTTTGTATAATCATTATTATCATATTCCTTGTGTAGCACGATTTTCACTTCTAGTTGCATCAGGATTCTTTTATTTTTTTATTTCAAATACTCAGCAAAAGTCAGACTTCAGCCTACTTTTATTTCCAAAGCATAAAGAAGAAAAAGAAATACGTTTCTGGCAGCAGTAATCGAAAGCAAAAGTTTTGGAAAGAGATTTTGGATTTTTGCCTTTCATTATTTAATTTATCTAACAAGGTAGGATTACGAGGTGCAAGTGGGTTGTCCCATTTAAATTATTTCTTCATGTTTGATAAATATTATACTTATGAAAGTTATGATATGTGTAATGTGATTATAATATGTATGTTATGGCCATCCGGTACCAAAGATATGATATGAGCTCTTACCGGTTCTAAAGATATGATATGATGGTATGATATTTTGACGCGTGATTTAATATTTTTAATTGGGATTGCACAATTTCTCGTACCCTACTGAGTATTCCCATATACTCACCCTTTTCCTACTCCTCACAGGTTAGACCAGATCGTGTTGGAGCGTGGTGGTTCGAAGGTGTGGTTGTGTCTTGTTTCGCCAAACAAAGATCTAAGTTAGCACGTAATGTTTATTTATTTTCAGTTTATTTCAGTAAACATTTATTTATTTACGAATAAATTCTCGTT
>NW_019247101.1:0-1431 GCF_002742605.1 Olea europaea var. sylvestris | reverse complement strand
CCCGGCGCGATTTTTGTTTCCGATCAATTTGTCAAATTTGGGCCCATTCCGACGTCGTCGCGAAAAAAAGACGAAATTGCCCCGGCGCGATTTTTGTTTCCGATCAACCTGCCAAATATTAGCCCATTCCGACACCGTCGCGAAAAATGACGAAATTGCCTCCGGCGCGATTTTTGTTTTCGATCAATCCGTCAAATTTTAGCCCATTCCGGCACCGTCGTGAAAAATGTCAAAATTGCCCCCGACGCGATTTTTGTTTCCGATCAAGCTGTCAAATTTCAGCCCATTCCGACACCGTCGCGAAAAATGACGAAATTGCCCCCGACGCGATTTTTGTTTCCGATCAATCTCTCAAATTTCATCCCATTCCAACACCGTCGCGGAAAATGACGAAATTGCCCCGGCGCGATTTTTGTTTCCGATCAACCTGCCAAATTTTAGCCCATTCCGACACCGTCGCGGAAAATGACGAAATTGCCCAGGCGCGATTTTTGTTTTTCCGATCAACCTGCCAAATTTTAACCCATTCCAACACCGTCGCGAAAAATGACGAAATTGCCCCCGGTGCGATTTTTGTTTCCGATCAATCTGTCAAATTTCAGCCCATTCCGACACCGTCGCAAAAAATGACGAAATTGCTCCCGACGCGATTTTTGTTTCCTATCAATCTCTCAAATTTCATCCCATTCCGACACCATCGCGAAAAATGACGAAATTGCCCCGGCGCGATTTTTGTTTCCGATCAACCTGCCAAATTTTAGCCCATTCAGACACCGTCGCGAAAAATGATGAAATTGCCCCTGGCGCGATTTTTGTTTCCGACCAATCTGTCAAATTTCAGCCCATTCGGACATCGTCGCGAAAAAATGACGAAATTGCCCACGGTGCGATTTTTGTTTCCGATCAATCTGTCAAATTTCAGCCCATTCCGACACCGTCGCGAAAAATGTCAAAATTGCCCCCGGCGCGATTTTTGTTTCCGATCAAGCTGTCAAATTTTATCCCATTCCGACACCGTCGCGAAAAATGATGAAATTGCCCCTGGCGCGATTTTTGTTTCCGACCAATCTGTCAAATTTCAGCCCATTCGGACATCGTCGCGAAAAAATGACGAAATTGCCCACGGTGCGATTTTTGTTTCCGATCAATCTGTCAAATTTCAGCCCATTCCGACACCGTCGCGAAAAATGACGAAATTTTCCCCAGCACGATTGCCCATTCCGACACCGTCGCGAAAAATGTCGAAATTGCCCTCGGCGCGATTTTTATTTCCGATCAATGAGTCAAATTTCAGCCCATTTCGACACCGTCACGAAAAATGAAGAAATTGGCCCCGGGGCGATTTTTGTTTCCGATCAATCTGTCAAGTTTGGGCCCATTCCGAAGTCGTCGCGAAGAAAAGACGAAATTGCCCCCGGCGCGATTTTTGCT
>NW_019247100.1:0-1431 GCF_002742605.1 Olea europaea var. sylvestris | reverse complement strand
AAAATGAACAAACTCGAAGTGATTATGAAATCAAAAACCAATTTTCATTAGCTCGATTCCAATCAAATTAGACTAGCAAATTGCCAAAAGCGAACAAAACCGAAGTTAACATGAAATCAAAAACCACTTTTCATTGGCTCGATCCCAATCGAATTAGACTAGCAATTCGCCAAAAACGAACAAACTTGAAGTTATCATGAAATCGAAAATCACTTTTCGTTTGATCGATTCCAATCGCCACAAATGAACAAACCCAAAGTTATCTTGAAATCAAAAACCACATTTCATTGGCTTGATTCCAATCGAGTTAGACTAGCAATTCGCCAAAAAAGGAAAAAACCCGAAGTTATCATGAAATTAAAAACCACTTTTCACGGCTTGATTCCAATCGACTTAGACAAGCAATTCGCCAAAAATGAACAAACCAGAAGTGATCATGAAATAAAAAACCACTTTTCATTTGCTCGATTCCAATCGAATTACACTAGCAATTCGTCTAAAATGAACAAACCCGAAATTATCATGAAATCGAAAACCACATTTCTTTGGCTCGATTCCAATCGAATTAGACTAGCAATTCGCCAAAACTTAAAAAACCCGAAGGTATCATGAAATCGAAAATCACTTTTCATTAGCTCGATTCCAATCGAATTAGCTAGCAATTCGCCAGAAATGGAGAAACCCAAAGTTATCATGATATCAAAAACCACTTTTCCTTGGCTCGATTCCAAGCGAGTTAGACTAGCAATTCGCCAAAAATGAAGAAACCCGAAGTTATCATGAAATCAAAAACCACTTTTCACAGCTTGATTCCAATCGAATTAGACAAGCAATTTCCCAAAAACGATCAAACCAGAAGTGATCATGAAATCAAAAACTACTTTCCATTGGCTCGATTCCAATCGAACTAGACTAGCAAGTCGTCTAAAATGAACAAACCCAAAATTATCATGAAATCGAAAACCACATTTCATTGGCTCGATTCCAATCGAATTAGACTAGCAATTCGCCAAAAATTAATAAACCCGAAGTTATCTTGGAATCAAAAACCACTTTTCACTGGCTCGTTTCCAATTGAATTAGACTTGCAATTCGCCAAAAATGAACAAACCCGAAGTGATCATGAAATCAAAAATTACTTTTCAATGGCTCAATTCCATTAAAACAATACTAGCAATTCGCCAAAAATGAACAAACCCGAAGTTATCATGAAATCAAAAACCACGTTTCGTTGGCTTGATACCAATCGAATTAGACTAGCAATTCACCAAAAATGAACAAACTCGAAGTTTTCATCAAATCAAAAACCACTTTTCATTAGCTCGATTCCAATCAAATTAGACTAGCTATTCGCCAAAAATGAACAAACATGAAGTTGTCATGAAATCGAAAACAACATTTCATTGGCTCGATTCCAATCGAATTAGACTG
>NW_019247099.1:0-1432 GCF_002742605.1 Olea europaea var. sylvestris | reverse complement strand
AAACTGTCAAATTTTAGCCCATTCCGATACAGTCGCGAAAAATGACGAAATGGCCCTAGCGCGATTTTTGTTTCCGATCAACCAGTCAAATTTTAGCCCATTCCGACACAGTCGAGAAAAATGACGAAATCGCTCCCGGTACGATTTTTGTTTTCGATCAACCTGCCAAATTTCAGCCCATTCCGACACAGTCGAGAAAACTGACGAAATTGCCCCCATCGCGGTTTTTTTTCCGATCAATCGGTCAAATTTTAGAGCATTCCGACACCGTCGTGAAAAATATCGAAATTGCCCCCGACGCGATTTTTGTTTTCGATCAACCTGTCAAATTTTAGCCAATTCCAACACAGTTGCGAAAAATGATGAAATTCACCCGGCGCGATTTTTGTTCCCTATCAACCTGTCATATTTGAGCACATTCCGACACGGTGGCGAAAAATGACGAAATTACCACCGGCGCGGTTTTTGTTCCCGATCAACCTGTCAATTTTTAGCCCAATCCGACACAGTCGCAAAAAATGACAAAATTGCCCCCGGAGCGATTTCTTGTTGCCGATCAACCTGTCAAATTTTTGCCAATTCCGACACAGTCGCGAAAATTGACGAAATTGCCCCTGGCGCGGTTTTTGTTTTCGATCAACCAGTCAAATTTTAGCCCATTCCGACACAGTCGAGAAAAATGATGAAATAGCCCCCGGCGCGATTTTTATTTCCGATTAACCTGCCAAATTTCAGCCCATTCCGACACCGTCGCGAAAAATGACGAAATTGAGCCCTGCGCGATTTTTGTTCCCGATCAATCAGTCAAATTTTAGCCGATTCCGACACAGTCGAGAAAAATGACGAAATTGCCCCTGACGCGATTTTTGTTTTCGATCCACCTGTCAAATTTCAGCCCATTTCGACACCGTCGCGAAAAATGACGAAATTGAGCCCTGCGCGATTTTTGTTCCCGATCAATCAGTCAAATTTTAGCCGATTCCGACACAGTCGAGAAAAATGACGAAATTGCCCCTGACGCGATTTTTGTTTTCGATCCACCTGTCAAATTTTAGCCCATTCCGACACAGTTGCGAAAAATGACGAAATTCCCCCGGCGCGATTTTTGTTCCTGATCAACCTGTCAAATTTGAGCCCATTCCGACACAGTCGAGAAAACTGATAAAATTGCCCCGACGCGATTTTTTTCCGATCAACCAGTCAAATTTTAGCCCATGTCGAAACCTTCGCGAAAAAAGTCGAAATTGCCCCCGACGCGATTTTTGTTTTCGATCCACCTGTCAAATTTTAGCCCATTCCGACACAGTTGCGAAAAATGACGAAATTCACCCGGCGCGATTTTTGTTCCTGATCAACCTGTCAAATTTGAGCCCATTCCGACACAGTCGCGAAAAATGACGGAATTGCACCCGGCGCGATTTTTGTTTCGGAT
>NW_019247098.1:0-1432 GCF_002742605.1 Olea europaea var. sylvestris | reverse complement strand
ACAAGTCGTTATTTGCTTTCATCAAATAATGGTTAGGAAAAAAAAAGATTAAATTAAGTGCTAAAATATAGTTTTCATGGGAACGATAATCTGGACTCTTAGGTCTACTTACTACTTGTTACGATCTATACACTTACAAAAATAAATTTGACAACAACAGAATGAAGTATATTTTTCCAAAATTCTTTCATACACATAAGTTTCAGAAGAATGGTAACATCGATATTCATCAAATTCTCTCGAGTGATAAAGTGATTTTCATCAAGAGAGTAGATGAATTTTTTTTTTCCTTAGTCTAAGTTTTGTCCCACTGGGCTTTTCTAGCAAGGTTTTAATGAGGCAATACTTTCTTTATACTTCAAAATATTAACAATTAACTGTACTATTTTTTTCCTCTGTTTGATTTTTTTCTCACTGGATTCTTATCAAACAAGATTTTTAATGAAGCAATTATTGTACAAATAATCATCAAAGGCATGGTTTTGTAAAATAATGAGATAATTATTGATGATTATTTAGTGTTTATCATAGGTAAATTCTATCTAATTTAGAAAATCTATTTCATTCCAATTGTATCTCTTATTTTAGAACATATATATGTGTATGGTCTCATTTTATCACTATCCTCAAAATTCTAGACAACCTTTTGAACTCAAGAAATATGATTAACACTGAGAATCCAAATAAAATGACAAAAACAAATGATACACAATGTTTTGTAAAGTATAATAAATAGTGTTTTAAAAAGTGCGTCTAGACACGGACAAAATGTCACCTTAGACAAAAATCATGAAATTAAGTGGGTTTAAGAGCTGCTCAATCAATTAGTTATGGAATACCATTAACTCTATGTGTATTACCAATATCTCTACGTGTGATATGGCGACCAAGAATTGATGCAGTAAGTAACTATAGAATACACCGAATCTCGCAGAAAGATTTCTTTTAAGAATTATTTCTTTCAAATAGAAATTTCAAATAAGTCGTATCAAATGTCAAGTTAATCGCTTAATGCGTGCTTAGGCGTGCTTTATTAAATTTTTTATTTTTTTCTTCGGCCTTGCTTAAGTTCGTAAACTTTGAAACTTGACTTCCACGAACACTAATAATAAGTCATTCTTAGTGAAGATAAGATAGAGAGTAATTAGCACAAAACGTCCATACCTTTCAAGTTTATTGTAAAAATCGTCCCCTACCTTTCATTCATTAGCATTTTCGGCCCTACCTTCCAACTTTCTTTGCACTGAACGTCATTTTCACCAATTTTTAATGTAAAATGACAAATATACCCTCATATTTAAATAAAACATAAAAAGAAAAGAAAAATAAAGAACAAATTACAACTATATACCCAAACTTTTTAAAAAGTGAAAATATTTTGCCTCATATTTTAGAAGAGGACAGTTGAATTGGACATGCATAGTCTCCACAA
>NW_019247097.1:0-1432 GCF_002742605.1 Olea europaea var. sylvestris | reverse complement strand
CGGGCCATTTCCAATCAACCTACCAAATTTCGACCCATTCCGACACCGTCGTGACAAATGACAATAATGCCCCTGTCCAACACTTCTTCAACCTGACATAATTAATAAGGAAATTAATTGTTCGGAGGGCCAAACGAAGGAATTTGGCTAAAATTTCGTGATCCCGGGTCTGTGTCCCTAGTCCAATTTCGCTGGCCGTTTCCAATCAACCTGCCAAATTTTGGCCCATTTCGACACCGTCGCGAAAAATGACGAAATTGCCCCTGGTGTGGTTTCGCTTTGTTAATTTTCTGTCCAGCACTTCTTCAACCTAACATAATTAATAAGGAAATTAATTATTCGGAGGTCCAAACGAAGAAATTTGCCTAAAATCCCATGATCTCGGGTCTATGCCCCGAGTCCAATTTCGCAGGCCGTTTCCAATCAACTTACCAAATTTCGATCCATTCTGACACCGTCGTAAAAAATGACAAAATTGCTCCTGGTGTGGTTTTGCTTTGTTAATTTTTTGTCCATCACTTCTTCAACCTGGCATAATTAATAAGGAAATTAATTATTCGGAGGTCCAAACGAAGGAGTTTGGCTAAAATCTTATGATCCTGGGTCTGTGTCTCGAGTCCAATTTCGCTGGCCATTTCCAGTCAACTTGCCAAATTTCGGTCCATTCCGACACTGTCGTGAAAAATTAAAAAAATTACCCCTTGTGCGCTTTTGCTTTGTTAATTTTCTATCCAGTAATTCTTCTACCCGACATAATTAATAAGGAAATTAATTGTTCGGAGGCCCAAACGAAGGAATTTGGCTAAAATCCCGTGATCCCGAGTCTGTACCCCCGAGTCCAATTTCGCGGGCCGTTTCCAATCAACCTGTCAAATTTTAGCCCACTAAGTCACCGTCGCAAAAAATGATAAAATTATCACTGGTGCGGTTTTACTTTGTTAATTTTCTATCCAAAACTTCTTCAACCTGACATAATTAATAAGGAAAGTAATTATTCTTAGGCCTAAACGAAGGAATTTGGCTAAAATCTCGTGATACCGGGTCTATGCCCCAAGTGCAATTTCGCGGGCCGTTTCCAATCAACCTGCCAAATTTCAGCAGATTTCGACACCGTCGCGACAAATGACAAATTTGCCCCTGGTGCGATTTATCTTTGTTAATTTGCCGTCCAACACTTCTTCAACCTAACATAATTAATACGGAAATTAATTATTCAGAGGCCCAAACGAAGGAGTTTGGCTAAAATCCCGTGATCCCGGGTCTGCGCCCCGAGTCCAATTTCGCTGGCCGTTTCCAATCAACCTGGCAAATTTCGGCCCATTCCGACACCGTCGTGAAAAATGACAAAATTGCCCATGGTACAGTTTTGCTTTGTTAATTTTTTGTCCAACACTTATTCAATCAAACATAATTAATAAGGAAATTAATTATT
>NW_019247096.1:0-1432 GCF_002742605.1 Olea europaea var. sylvestris | reverse complement strand
GGAATGGTTTGGGGGAAATTATTTGGGGGTTAGGGTTAGTTTATAAATTAAATAATTAATATATTTTTTTTTCTGATTTTTGAAATATTAAAGTTCCCATATGATTTTAGAATGTTGAATACTTAAAGTATGGTATTGTGTAATTTCCACTTTATTTTATTTTGACGATAAATGCCCAACTTGAAGTCGTTGAGCCCTTTCGAGACCACATTTGAGATCGAATTGGACAACTATCAAACTGCTTCTAACTCGATCACTTTCATTTTAATTCATTTCGAAGTAGGGTCAAGTTGGGCAATTTTCAAAACGTGCCATGCAAATAACCGTTCGCCAAAATTGCAAAATAATATAATTTTATTAATTACTGTAAGAACATAAACGGGTAATTTTATTAAAATTGTAGAATATAATAATAATTTTATGGACTAAAATTAAATGAAAGTCTGCAGCAATATTTCAATTGCAGACAAGAAATGGATTTACAAATCGAGGCCTGTTTATTACACAGTTTCTTTAAACCAGATTCACTCCTTCATCGTAAGTGGTTGAGGTTATGTATGACGTTTGTCTCTTAAGATACAATGAAAAATTAGTAGAGTCTGAGAACTTCAATTTCTACCTTGACGAAATGAATTTGTATCAGAAAAGCAACATCAAGATCATGACAGAATTGAAATTTTTTGAATTTGACTAAACTGGAAGTTATGCAGAAGAGCATGAAATTTTCCTGGTGTGGAATAATGGAAAAAACGACCTCAGTTATAGACTTGGCCCCATGAATGGTGAGTAAATTCGTCCATATTCAAAAGCTAAAAAGTCAGTTGGAAAAAGCAAAACATGGACACTTCTAATTTTTGCTCCGTTCGATCCAACATTTGTGTACGTAGGTCGTATCCGCACACAAATTCAAGGCTCGATATACATTTTTGGTCTTTGATTTGCAACCCCCATGCGCACTCACATGAAGAGACTACACAGGATTACACATTCCAAAGTGTAGTCATATATAAAGTAGTCATTGCTTTCATAAACTTCCGGTATAGGACAAATTTAAAAATATAATTTTCTCTTCAACATAAATCATCTGCCAATGGTCCATTTTGAACTTCAATTTTTCATTCATCGATTTTTATCATTTTTAACAAGTAAATATATAATTTTGATGTTCTCATGAAAGAGAACCACGTATCAATTTTAATTTTTCAAATTGAATCAATGAGTTCCACCTAAAATTGTGCCCAGAGAAAGCTCAACAAAGCCACATAGCCATTTTTCCAACAATAACTTAGCCCCTATTTGATGACCATTATTTTCAAAAAAAGATTTATTGGAAAATAAGTGGTTGAAAAGTAGAGAAAAATTTTAGATTTCCGTGTAAAATATTTTATCACGTGAATCTGTGATTAAAAATGAGTGTAAAAATATAAAAATT
>NW_019247095.1:0-1432 GCF_002742605.1 Olea europaea var. sylvestris | reverse complement strand
TGCACACGTTGTCTGTTTTGGGACCATAAGTACTTTTTGGAAATGTAGCGACCAATTTGGATTGAACTCACAACTTCGTCGTGACGTACAAGGGATTTCGTCCATTTTTCGAAAGAATGAGCACTTGCATATTTGGAAAGCTTGGATTATCGGCGCACGATGAATTGAGCGAAACCTTTGCACCCAGTGTCCATTTTGGGCCCGTAAGTCCTTTTTCGAAATGTAGCGACCGTTTTGGATTGAACTCCCAACTTCGTCGTGACGTATGAGGGGTTTCGGCCATTTTTCGAAAGACTGAGCACTTGCATATTTGGAACGCTTGGATTGCCGACGTACGAAGAATTGTGCGTAACTTTTGCACCCGGTGTCCATTTTGGGCCCGTAAGTCCTTTTTGGAAATGTAGCGAACGTTTTGGATTGAACTCACAACTTCATCGTGACGTATGAGGGATTTCGGCTGTTTTTCAAAAGAGTGAGCACTTGCATATTTGGAACGCTTGGATTGCCGGCGTACGAAGAATTGTGCGTAACTTTTGCACCCAGTGTCCGTTTTGGGCTCGTAAGTCCTTTTTGGAAATGTAGCGAACGTTTTGGATTGAACTCACAACTTCATCGTGACGTATGAGGGATTTCGGCTGTTTTTCAAAAGAGTGAGCACTTGCATATTTGGAACGCTTGGATTGCCGGCGTACGAAGAATTGTGCGTAACTTTTGCACCCAGTGTCCGTTTTGGGCTCGTAAGTCCTTTTTGGAAATGTAGCGAACGTTTTGGATTGAACTCACCACTTCGTCGTGACGTATGAGGGATTTCTGCCATTTTTCGAAAGAGTGAGCACTTGCATATTTGGAACGCTTGGACTGCCGGCGTACGAAGAATTGAGCGTAACTTTAGCACACGGTATCTGTTTTGGGACCATAAGTACTTTTTGTAAATGTAGCGACCAATTTGGATTGAACTCACTACTTCGTCGTGACGTACGAGGGATTTCGTCCATTTTTCGAAAGAATGAGCACTTGCATATTTGGAACGCTTGGATTATCGGCGCACGAAGAATTGAGCGAAACCTTTGCACCCGGTGTCCGTTTTGGGCCCGTAAGTCCTTTTTGGAAATGTAGCGAACGTTTTGGATTGAACTCACCACTTCGTCGTGACGTATGAGGGATTTCGGTCATTTTTCGAAAGGGTGAGCACCTGCATATTTGGAACGCTTGGATTATCGGCGCACGAAGAATTGAGCGAAACCTTTGCACCCGGTGTCCGTTTTGGGCCCGTAAGTCCTTTTTGGAAATGTAGCGAACGTTTTGGATTGGACTCACAACTTTGTAGTGACGTATGAGGGATTTCGACAATTTTTCGAAAGAGTGAGCACTTGCATATTTGGAACGCTTGGATTGCCGGCGTACGAAGAATTGAGCGTAACTTTTGCACACG
>NW_019247094.1:0-1432 GCF_002742605.1 Olea europaea var. sylvestris | reverse complement strand
TTGCTAGTCTAATTCGATTGGAATCGAGCCAATGAAAAGTGGTTTTTTATTTCATGATAACTTCGGGTTTGTTCATTTTTTACGAAATGCCAGTCTAATTCGATGATTTTAGCATGACTTCGGGTTTGTCTGTTTTTGGCGAATTGCTAGTCTAATTCGATTGGAATCGAGCCAATGAAATGTGGTTTTTTGGCTTCATGATAATTTTGGGTTTGTTCGTTTTCGGCTAATTGCTAGTCTAATTCCATTGGAATCGAGACAATGAAAAGTGGTTTTTGATTTCTTGATAACTTCGGGTTTGATCATTTTCGGTGAATTGCTTGTCCAATTCAATTGGAATCGAGTCAATGAAAAGTGGCTTTCGATTTCTTGATAACTTTGGGTTTGATAGTTTTTCCAAAAATTGCTAGTCTAAACCGATTGGAATCGAGCCAATGAAAAGTGGTTTTCGATTTCATGATAACTTCGGGTTTTATCATTTTCGACAAATTGCTAGTCTAATTCGATTGGAATCGAGCCATTGAAAAGTAGTTTTTGATTTCATGATAACTTCGGGTTTGTTCATTTCTGACGAAATGCTAGTTTAGTTCGATTGGAGTCGAACATATGAAAATTGCTTTTTGATTTCATGATAAATTCGGGTTTGATCATTTTCGGCGAATTGCTAGTCCAATTCTATTGGAATTGAGCCAATGAAAAGTGGCTTTTGAATTCATGATAACATCGGGCTTGTTCATTTTTTGCATAATGCTAGTCTAATTCGATTGGAATCGAGACAATGAAAAGTAGTTTTTGATTTCATGATAACTTCGGGTTTATTCGTTTTTAACGAAATGCTAGTCTAATTCGATTGGAATCGAGCCAATGCAAAGGGGGTTTTGATTTCATGATAACTTCAGGTTTGTTCGTTTTGGGCGAATTGCTCGTCTAATTCGATTAGAATCGAGCCAATAAATGTGGCTTTCGATTTCTTGATAACATTGGGTTTGTTTGTCTTTGGCAAATTGCTAGTCTAATTCGATTGGAATCGAGGCAACAAAAAGTGGTTTTTAATTTCATGATAACACTGGGTTTGTTCGTCTTTGGTAAATTGCTAGTCTAATTCGATTGGAATCGAGCCAATCAAAAGTGGTTTTTGATTTCATGATAACTTCGGGTTTATTCATTTTCGACAAATTGCTAGTCTAATTCGATTTGACTCGAGCCACCGAAAAGTGGTTTTTGATTTCATGATAACTTCGGTTTTTTCATTTTTGCGAAATGCCAGTCTATTTCGATTGGAATTGTGCCAATGAAAAGTAGATTTTGATTTTGGGATTACTTCGGTTTTTTCATTTTTGCGAAATGCTAGTCTAATTCGATTAGAATCGTGCCAATGAAAAGTTGAATTTGATTTTGGGATTACTTCGGGTTTGTTTGTTTTTGGCGAATT
>NW_019247093.1:70183-71926 GCF_002742605.1 Olea europaea var. sylvestris | reverse complement strand
CAATCAAACACAATAATTAACAATTCACAGTTAAATAATTTCTAGGCAATTCAATTTTTCGAAATTCGTTTTCTTTCCATCCAAATTTCATCTTTATAATCAAACGGACCCAAGCATAAATTCTCGTCTTCTCTTCCTTTCACTCTAAGCATAAATTCTTTACGCGCCTTTCAAAACTTCTCCAACAAGCAACGAACACAAGAATCTTTATATAACGTTAAAAGTGCCGTGTCCGAATTTCCATTGTTGACGGTTAAAGCGTTGTCATAAAGCTAGCGACCCTCCCGTCCTATACAAAATCAGATAAACACAAAAAAGAGTAACCCAAATCCCATGTATAGCCACAGCCATGATGAATTCAACAAACTGCAAAAACAGAAAACAAAGAAAAGGGTTAGAAATATTGGTTGAGATTCTGTCGAGGCTCCTTGCCAGTGCCGGTTTTGTGATTTTCAGGGTATAGACGAACATCATAAATTAGCCCCCAAAATTTTAGTATGCATACAAAATCTATAAGTGTATTATGGAATCAATAGTTAACTTATTAATTTAAAACTTAACAATAAGACAACAAATAAAATGTAATAGACAAATGATTTATATTATAATCAAATAATAAAGCCGACAATATTTCAAACGCTCAGTTAAATATTATTCGTCTAGCGATTTTAGAGGCAAAAACATTATTGAAATTTGAATGATCTACATGTTCAATCATTTATTTCTCAATTGGTAACATAGTCAATCAATTCAATCTTTCTTGTGATATAGTTTTAATTGGAGATAGGATATGGTTCACAAAATTTTGTAAGTAATATAAGTATTTGAAATGTCTTCAACTATTGTAGTACTTCAAGACATGTAACTCAAAATATACATCATCTTCATTAATATTCGAACATCCATTATGTTCCCAATACTTTTCAAGAATCGCACAATGCTTCAACAAATTGAAAAACTTGTATGCCTTAATCTTTCCAAATTTAATAAAAATCCAAATATCTCTTTATATCGTTTAAATTGTTCAAATATAATCTTAAAGAACATAGAGTTTGTTTAATTGTAAAAATGAAGTATTCAACTTTAAAAGATTTTTCAACTAATTGATTTATCTAATTGCTACTGCTTTTGTCAAATTGCTTCTTTATTCTAATTATACATTTTTATCATAATGTATCTTCAATATCCATTTTATTTGCCCCCTTTTTTGTCAATTTATCGATGACAATAGCAAATTCAATTTCACTATAGTTTTCAAGAAATGAAACAATTCCTTGTAAGAGGTCAATAGCACCATCAATATCCACGTTTTCGATTTGAAAAAACTTACTCATAATATTGACCGCATGCAACAACCTAAACCAAATTACTATATTAAGCAAGAACTCAAAATTTTGAAGTACATATATCACTAACAACTCGACTTTACTCTTTGTTTAAAGATCTTCGCTAATTTTTGTCAAGTCTACTAAAACGTCTCTTATTTTAAAATAATAATTTGAATACTACCTATGTGATGAACAAGTTGAGTAGAATTAAGAAATCACTGCAACATGAATTTGAGATATCCTACGCTGCTTGTCCTCTTCTGTTGTATTTGAAACAGACTTAATTTAGAAATGAAATTCCCACAATGAAAACATGTTATCAGCCTTATTTATAAATGGAATGGAAATGACCTAATTTATCAAAGTTTTAATAAAAATACAATAGTGAACCTAATTTATCCAAAAAAAAAAAAAA
>NW_019247093.1:64614-66611 GCF_002742605.1 Olea europaea var. sylvestris | reverse complement strand
ACTTTACTTTACTCTTTGTTTAAAGATCTTCGTTAATTTTTTCTGAATCTAGTAAAACGTCCTATATTTTAAAATAATAAATCGAATACTACATATGTGATGAACAAGTTGAGTAGAATTAAGAAATTGCCGCAACACGAGTTTGGATATCCTACGCCGCTTATCCTCTTCTGTTATATTTGAAACGGACCTAATTTAGAAATGAAATTCCCACAATGAAAACACGTTACTGGGCCTTATTTATAAATGTAATAGATATGACCTAATTTATCAAAGTTTTAATTAAAAAAAAAAAAAAACAGTAGTGAACCAAAAGAGAGAGAGAGAGAGAGAGAGAGAGAGAGAGAATGAAATATGTTAAAATCTGAGGCCTCCTCTAATACTAGCCTGAGGCGCCGGTCTAACTCGCCTCTATGCAAAACCGGTCATGCTTCCTACTCGAGCTATAAACCGATGCAAGTACGTGTGCAAAACCTAGCTCGAGCTATTTTCTGACCCTGAATTTGTAGCCTTGCATTTTTCCAGGGCTCATCCAGGCCTTGTCGTCCATCTATCTGAAATGTTCAAGACTTCCATAAAGGTGGTGGAATTTGAATATGAGATTAATCATCATGATCTTGATGATGATTCACTTGTGAAACTTGATCTCAAAAGGTTGAGTGAATTCTCTGATGCTAATATAGTTCTTGATGGCTCATTGTGCTTAAGGGATACGGATTTGGGGTAAGCAGAGTAGCTAGTAAATACAAAGTGGTTCGGGTTTTTCATGACCAGCTTCTTGACCCCATTAGCCGGACACGCATTAGAATTCCGCGGTCTGAGTGTCATGTTCACACCCTCAGAACCGGGTCATGGAGAAGCAATTAATGGAGAAATAACGAATTTCGCATATAGTGGCCGTAATCGATCTTTTGGGTTGTTTTTGACTGGAAATATTCATTGGTTGATACAAGATTTAGACGATAATAACGAATTAATTTCAAGTTTTGATATCGAGAATGAAGTCTTTCAACCATTCCCGTCTCCATTTCCCAGCAGGCAAGAACTTCTAGGGAGCCTCGAAGTTTTACAGGATAATCTATGTTTATGCGATAATACTTCATACTTTGAGGATCGACATCTGGGTTATGAAGGAATAAGGAGTGGAGATATCTTATACTCGAAAGTCTGTCATCAGTAAAATGACAGCTAATTGGGCCAACCTTTGAAGTCGTCTACCCATTGAAAGTTTTTAAAGATGGTGTTATTGTTTTTTTTTTTTGTTGTTGTGGGGGTGGCGGGGGGGGGTTTCTTTATGCTGTACTGTCACAATAAGAGTAAATTCGGGCAAGAAGTCGACATAGAACAACCACAAGGGCCTGATAGAATCGAGGCAATGCTGCTTGTTTCAAGCCTCGTTCAAAACCTTTGGGTTGGAGAATGTTAGTAACTTCTGATCATGCAGCAAAACAAGGACAAATAGTGGGATCAGCAGTGCTTTCGGGTCATGTTACACACATGCACAATCATATATTTATTTTCATTTTGGATCTACAGATGAATTATTGTGTGTACTGTCTTTAAGTTTATTCTACTAGTAGTAATATTTTAATTTATTTGCATCATTCCAGAGATGCCACTGATTTTATCTTTTACCATAACAAAGAGTTAAGAAGGTGTTTGGGACTCATTTTCATGTAAAAATGTATTTTAGAATAGTAAATTGATAATAAATATGTGATTAAAAAATGAGAAATTTTTTTTTATTTACGTGTAATATTGTTTTAATAAAGAATGTGTGGTTGAAAAGAAGAAAGAGAAAAATACATTTTGAAAAAAATGAGTACCAAATGTTTTCATGCTATCTAGCCACCAGATTACAAAAAGTGCATGTTTCAACTATACAGCACAGTAAACAAGATATAATACTGTCCGTTACCATTCAATCTACTTCACCACCATGCCAAAAGTGAATATTGAATCAGTTGAAGCATATTGAAGCAAACATGGCGTAAGAT
>NW_019247093.1:61142-63663 GCF_002742605.1 Olea europaea var. sylvestris | reverse complement strand
TTGCGTTTGTTAAGTGCATTTGCTTTACAATTTTATGGTAAGAATTATATAAGACTAGAGTTGGAAGACTATTAATATTTATAGACTATTGCTTATTTACTTCTGCTGTAAAAGAAGCCGCCTCTTTCCCTTCGTATATGATTGTGTACCTGAATATAAGCTGTGCAATAAGCATGTTAGCCTATGAATTCAGAAAACAGCCATAATCTTTCATTGCAACAAGGTAATATCAGCTCATCTGAAGAAAATGCTGATGGAAAAAAATTGCACCCATCAGCAGTACCAGAAGTACGTTGTATTCAACAAATATCAGAAGTGAATTTAAAAATTAAGAACAGAACTATCAATCATCTATTCTATACAAATAGAAGAAGTGGTATTGTCTTTCGACTCTTGCATTTACTTTACATTGTTTAAGTGCCTTTGAAAGGAAAGAAAAACATGAAAACTAGGTGTTAAAAAGTCTAAAGCAAGACTTGAAAGTACATTTAAGGACAAAACATTCATATACGTGTGTGTGTGTGTGTGTGTGTGTGTGTGTGTGTGTGTACCAAAGAGAGAAATCAATAACCTTGTTTAAGTAGTTTAACTGAGTGGTTATACAACTAGCTGCAACCATGACAAACACCCACGTTTGGAAGGAGGCCACCTGGCTTGAGCCCTCGATTGTAAGTCTTATAGCAATACCTACCGCTTTAATGCTCATAACCTGCAAAGAAAAAACCAAACATTTTATCAATCATACGAGCAACAAGATTAGCACTCTTTATCACTTTTCTTTTTCCATTTGTGTTTCCTAAATTACAGCCAGCAGACAAAACATGCTTGTGATCTCACACAAACAACGTCAGGGAAATCAGAATATTCATTTAGAGCTATTTAAAAGCCACAACAAAACCACAGTTTACAAATTTTTGGCATTCTAGATAGAATATATCATGCAGGATTGGAAGAATTGAACCAACGTGTGGTCATTTCAGCAGGATTCATGCTGAGAGGCTCCTCAAGGGCTTTGCTGAAAAACCTAGACAATTTAACCCTAAAGTAGAGGTGTCTTTGTTTTTGTCTCACCAGCATTCTCTAAACAATGAAGTACATTTTTCTGTTTGATAACATAACGAGACATTTTCCCCTTTGGCAAGAACACACAACTGTGTGGTACATGAATATTTTCCTATAAAATGATCACTGGAAAAAAGATGCGTACTTACCGTTAAGGATCCAATAATAGAACAAACGCCAATATAAACCATTATATTTGTCTGCCCATAGCGTGGTTCACAATACAAAACTAGTACCAATGTCACTGCCACTGCTGAGGCTGTATACAAAAGAAAAGCTGAACCAAGAAAAGAGGAAATTATCAAGAAACAGCATCACATTTATCAGGTCTATACATATGACCACGAGAGGCAGTATCATAAAGCATCTTTTAAAGTATGTATGTTCACCTGGCTGTATTGCTAATACCCAGATTTCTTCCACAGAACTAAGACTATGTTCACCAGGTGCGTGAAGTACAATTATGGTAGAACCCACTATACATAAAATGCATCCCAATATTCCTACCTTCCGCAATTTCTCTTTCAATAAAAAATGAGCTAAAACAGCACTGTCAGTAATAGAAGAAAGATGTTAGCCATTCTTATGATTAGTCATAGAGCATAAGACTAAGATCTGAAAGGTGACCTTTTTCTGTTTTTAACATTGGAGACTGCTATGTACATTTACCTAACAATTATACTTAATGCTCCAAGAGGTGTAACAAGAACAGCAGGAGCATAAATGTAAGCTACAAAATTGGCAAATTCTCCAATGATCACTGCAAAATTTTGTAGAAAAACTCTACTTCAGATTATCGGATGAAATAATATCCAGAAATGTATAATTTAGGAATCTGAGAAAGGCAAAACTTACTGGTTACCATGCCAATCCACCAAAGAGGCTCTAGCAAATATCTATATCCTCCTGAACCTTCATTTAATGAGAAAAAGAGTAGAATTAGAAACAAAATCTAGATATTGAAATTCGATCATCTATATGTAAACAGCCATCGCTTCTAAGTTCAATAAACCCTATTCCTTCTCAACAAGAAACTCTTAAATTATTTGTGGTTCCTGCAGTTACATTACATCTGATAAGAAGGTATGAACTAAACCAGGGTGATTAATTTTTGCAACTAATACTTTCATACTTCCATTTTCCCTCCTTTTCTTATGCCTTTACTTCATTGGCAAAAACATCATTAGATATAGTTTCCACTCTGCCAAGTCACTACATATCCGTTTTGGCAAGATTTACTTCTTCTTGCCTCCTCCATACCACCAGCAAACTGTGATAATTGTCATACGAGCTAAAACCACGTGGCCAAATACCCCCGTCTTATCCCTCATTTAATAATTAAGAACTTAAAAGTATTCTATCCTCTTTTCATATTTTAATCATCAGTTAATAAGTATGGTTCTCAATTCCAGTACTCCTGAGTATAATTTGCTAGCAGGAAACTTTTACATTTATTTAC
>NW_019247093.1:43088-59231 GCF_002742605.1 Olea europaea var. sylvestris | reverse complement strand
TCATTCATCAATACGATGTGGCCATTTCATCTAACCCAACATAGTTACAACCATGGATAATTAGCGCAAAACGTTCTTACCTTCCAATGTTACTGTGCAAAATGTCCATACCTTTTATTTTTTGACATTTCACCCCTATTTTCACATTTCATTGCAAAAAAAAGTCATTTTTACCAATTTTTAACGTAAAATCACTAATATACCATCATATTTAAATAAAATAAAAGAAAATTAAAGAAAAATTTGCAATCTTACTCCTAAATATTTCAAAAACTTACAAATAACCCACATAGAGCAACTGGCCTTCATCTTACCAACCACCACCCAACCAATGCCCAAAATATCGGAGCTCACATCACAAACAGCTGCCATCAACCCCCAAACACTTTTTTATAAACAAATTGAACAAACAACAAATTTATATGGTCAAAATCAACAAAAAATTCAGTTTTCGTGCCCAACATGCTGCCTTTTTCCATCAAATTCAGCGTCGACAGTGGTTTCCACCATCGCGGACCACCCATTCCTGATTTGCCACACCTGCTACAACAACGGGCTTCTATCAATTTCATTTTAATATGCCTCAAAAAATTTTACCAGTTATTGTTGTTGACCTTGAAAACTGGACTTTCTACGTGGTCAACCGATAGCCACTCCATGTATTCCTCTCTGCGCACAATTAACGTACGGTCAGATGCACATGATCGGGACCAGAGGGTGTGGCGGCGACCTATACACTCCGACGGTCAAGTTAGGCTCAGGTGATCGGTATAGTACCACGGTTGTGCAAAATAGTAGGAAGGAGAATATATATTTGCTTGCTATGGAGTGCTAAATATGAAGAGTTTCATTACCTTTGTCTCTTGTCAAGCTTTGGGTATTTATAGGTGAGCAGAGTCGTTGGATGTGAGACGCGTGTATACATCTGAACGGTATGAGGCGTCTGCTCATAGGCGTCAATCAGCCGCGTCTGTAGAGTGGGCAAGTAGTTACTTCTCCCGAGTTGAGTTGACATAAAGTTGATAGGTCACATCAACTAGCCTTATGGAGACGTCAAATCACTTTAAACCTTAGGGGCAGAAAAGATCTTGACAAAGATCTCATTCTGAAATTGGCGGCGGATTCTCAGGCCGATGTCCACGAGGATCATTTTGCCTCGAATTCAGGGGGATAGGGCGCTTTACCTATGCCTTGTAGTGTGATAGCAGATCATCTCAATTGGAACCACTTAGGGGAACCACTTCGTACAAGCGCTCCACGCCTCGCCTGATGTGGTGGTAGACTTTTCGAAGTGGTTCAGTTAGAGGCGTGACTTTCCGAAGTGGTTCGGTTAGAGGTGCCACAATGGTCCCCCAAGTCCAGATATGAATATTTATATCATGGGTGGACTTGTCTTCCCGATCGAGTGTATGCGCCTCGGGATGGGGACCGTGATTTGTGAGAACTTGAGGGTCGATTTTCTGTGTTCATCGAAGCGTTGATCATGGGCAGAGGCGCTAAATCTTCGCCGTTGTGTGAGGGAAAAAATTTACATGAGGTCGAGGTGCTGACAAGCTGGACAATGTGTGGGGAGATTGTCAATGCAGGGACCTTGGCGATGACCCACAGGGGACTCGGCGTCAGGTGCGCCTAAACTTTGTAAAGTTGACTGAGAAGTTCATCTGCCACCAGTGCGCTGACCCATAGGAGACGATGCATTGGGAGATGGCTAAAATTTGTAAAGCTTAGGAGGGAGCGCAACGATCGAGGTGATGACCCATAAGGGACTCCGCGTCAGGTGCGCCTAAACTTTATAAAGTTGAGTGAGGAGCTCATCTTCCATCAGTGCACTGACCCACAGAAGACAACGCGTTGGAAGATAGCTAAAATTTTGTAAAACTTAGGAGGGAGTGCAGCAACCAAGGCAATGACCCACAGGGGACTCCACGTCAGGTGTGCCTAAACTTTGTAAAGTTGAGTGAGGAGCTCATCTGCTACCGGTGCGTTGACCCGCAAGAGACAACGCGTTGGAAGATGGCTAAAATATTGTAAAGCTTAGGAGGGAGTGCAGCGATCGAGGTGATGACCCACAGGAGACTCCGCGTCAGGTGCGCCTAAATTTTGTAAAGTTGAGTGAGGAGCTCGATACGAGGCGGGCGTGTCTGACGTTAAATGATTTGACAGCTGCTACGTATTTCCAAGGTGACAGTTGGATGCAACGCCCATTCCTCTAAAAGGCTGCTACGGCTACTTATCGTTGACAGTTGGTGGTAACCGAGGTGACGCGTTATATGTGAGCATGAGGATCACAGCAAGATCTCAGGCGTAGATCAAATCTGGCGTTTCATTTCAACGGCCTAGATTGATTGCATTTGAATTTGACGGTGGAGATTAGTTGGAGAGCTCTATAAAAAGAGGAGTTGAGAACTTTTGCAGTCTTTTACTCTTAAAAAAAAAAAAAGAAAACTCCATTGCTCTCAAATCTCCTTGCGTTTCCGGCATTCTTCAAGCATTTTTGGCGAAAACTTTGATTTTCCAACGACCACACACCACTTTTTGACCATTTTCGGCTGGGGAACACTCAAACTCGTAAGTTTTAGTAACTATTTTGAGATTTTTCCTTTCTGACTATGGCCTCCGAGGATAGTGCTAGTTTGGGGAGGGGGCTGGAGTTAGTACGGATGGACGAGCCCATTGTGGCGACCTTATCCGAAGTAGCCGAGGTAATACTAGGGGGAGAATATTTGGAAGAGGTCGGACAGCCCAGTAGACATGTATGTGCATTGGAGGGGCGTCGGATTACCCCTCCAAGCTAAAGGAGGCCGACCTGAAAAGACTTAGGACCAAATATAGGGTACCTGATAGCATAGACCTAATCCTACCCGAGCTTGACGAGAAGGCCTGCTACCCTAGGCCAGGGTATGTAGCGATAAGCGAGGCGATCCTCAGGGCTGGCCTTAGGCTTCCAATTCACCCATTTTTTCGGATGGTACTTAGGTCTTACGGCTTAGCACCGACCCAACTGAATTCAAACTCCTGGAGCCCGATGGTGGGCTCCTAGATGTTATGGAAAAAGGCGTCACTAGGTGTGGAGATGTCCTTCTCAGTTTTTCAGACCCTCTATATTCCAAAAGTAACAGTTGGGGGGATAAGACCAGGGGCTGGTAATACCTAACCTCTTGGGATTTCCACACTCCATTCATGCTCGATCCGTCGAGCTCCATCAAGGAGTGGAAGAGCTCGTGGTGCTGGACTGTCGGGAGATGGGATACGATGGAGGGGGACCCCCAGGCACCTCTTACGGTCCCCATGAAGTACTCAACACTTAGTGAGTATTGTAGCTGTATTTCTTCTTTATTCTCTTCGGTTCGGATTATAACTAACTCGTATTTATTTTTTGAAGGCACTCTTCCTCGGTGTGAGCTGTCCTCAAACGATTTCGAGATCATCTGCGTGATCTATCAGCTGCCTCCAAAGAAGAGGTTGTTCCATCAGCTGATCAGAAAAAACCTCCATTTTGTAACGCACAACCTGATGACCTCACAAGGTAATGTCTCGAAACAAATACCTTTGAATATTTTCGAGTCGTTTACACTTGTACTAATTTACTTATTTCTTACAGATAACTTCAATAAGAAGATGCCTCTCCGGCCCGACTTCAAAACAATACAGAAGATAATGGCGGAGGCGAGGGCCTTGAAGACCTCCTTCTCCTCTTACAAGAAGTAGATGAAGGACTTAGTGGATGCCAGCAAGAGGCTCCCGCCTCCGACGGAGGAGGAGGTGCTTGAGGATTCAGAGGCAAATCTGTTTCGGAAGGGCAAGAAACCTGCTGCACCTTCCAAGCGGCCAACGGTGGTGAAGCCAACCCCTGTTCTGAGGCAAACCACAATTCCTACCAGGGTGGCCATTCTGGAGAGAACGTCTGTGCCATCAGAGGCTCCACCTGCCCCAGCCAAGGTCCCAGTTACTACCGTCCCTCTCGCCCAGATGCCGGGGCAGCCTAAGAAAAAAAGAGGCCATCTCTCAAAAGGAGGTGGACTTCCTGGGCTCAAACTTCGAGGAGCCAGTTAAAGAAGTATTGGAGGCTCTCCCCCAAGAAACGGCTGCAGTGGTGATGGTCCACAATAAGTATTGGACTGAAGAATAGAGGGACCACACCGCTTCTTGCACAGTCGAGGAGCTGGTGGCGGCCAATAGTGCATGTGTGGCCCGGACTCTAAGCACCAGCATCCAACTCGAGGGTTTGGTGAAGGACCTCAATGCCAAGAGAGAGGACCTCGTCAAGCGCCTCGAGGAGGCGATGCAATATGGGGACAAGGTGAGGGAGGCCCGGGCCTAGGCTGTGGAGGAAGAGAAAAGGAGGACGGAGGCTGAGGCCCAGCTAGTGACTACTGCTAGAGACATAGAGCGGCTGAAAAAGGAGCTCTATGAAGTGGAGTGTCAGGTGGCTGCCATGACCCGAAGAGTGGATCATGCCAACGAGTATCACCGACTCGCCACGGAGGCTCTGGAGGCCTCCAATAAAAAGAAAGCTGAGCTGAGGCAGAGGATGGAGGCCCTGTCTGAGGAAATTGCCTCCCTGAAAGAGGAGCTGAAGGAGGCAGGAGAAGTGACTGTTCAGAATTTCATTGATCACTTCAAGGAACATTCCCTATACGACGACTTTGCAAATTTCTGGGCCTTCTGGAGTGCCCAAGGCATATTGGGTCGGCTGAAAGAGGTCCATCATACTTTGGACATCTCCTCTTTAGAGGCAGAGTTCGGGGGACCTATTGGAGGTCGCCCTGATAGGCTGGCAGAGGACGCTCCAGCTTCCGAGGCTGGCGGGAAGGAGCCTTCCGTAGAGTAGGGCTTATTTTGTAATGGCTTCGGCCTTTTGTAAATTTGAAGTGAATGAAATGAATTTTTTTTACCAAGTGTTATTGCTTCTACTTTCTTATCGTATTGATCTGTTTGCGCATATATGAATGACAAACTTTTAAGACAAAGTGCCTCTTAACAATCAAAAGATCGGACCACTTAAGTAATCATCAAGCGTCTCTTAACAATAATCGGATCAGCTCAATTAAGTAATAATACTGAGGGACTAAGGTAACAATTTGATAACCAATGTGACAAAGAACTGAAGCATTAATACTTGAAAAAGTTACATTATCCATTACCAAGGCATTTTCAGCGCTCGGTAAGATAGGCAATTCACAAATGAGATCGGATCGGGACCCACACTTATCAGACAACATCGAGATTAGATTGAAACCAAAATCCATTACTAATAATATTTCCTTAAGTGTTCGATGTTCCATTGATGAGGTAGTGCTTTCCCTACCATGTCTTCAATTTCGAAAGTACCAAGTTGGAATTCCTTGCGGATGCGGTAAGGACCCTTCCAATTCGATCCAAACACTCCTGACCCGGTTGGCTTTGATGATTGGAAGACCCTCCTGAGGACGAGGTCTCACAGGCGAAGAGTTCAATTTCTGACCTTGGAGTTATAATAGCGGGTCATCTTCCTATGATACTTTGTCAAATTCACTTGGGAGGTTTCCCTCATTTCTTCAAAGAGGTAGAGTTCGTTCACCCGGGCCCCGTCATTACTGATCTCGTTGAAGTGTATTCGACGGTGTAATGGGACCCCGACCTCGACTGAGCTCATGGCCTCGGCCTCGTAGGTCATTGAGAATGGTGTTTCCCTAGTTGCAATTCGGCTTGTGGTTCGGATTGCCCGGAGGACGTGGGGAAGTTCATCGACCCAAGCCCCCTTTGATGTGTCAAGCTTCCTTTTCAGGGTATGCTTGATGGTTTTGTTTACTGCCTCAACTTGTCCATTCGCTTGCGGGTGATGAGGCATTGAGAAATCCTTTTTTATCCCCAGTTCATCGCACAATTCTCGCATTTTTCGGTTGTCGAACTGTCTCCCATTGTCGGACACTAAGGAGTGGGAAATATCGAACCTACAAATGATATTCTTCCAGACGAATTTTGTAGTGTTTGCCTCAGTAATCTTCGCAAGAGGTTCAGCCTCGACCCACTTGGTGAAGTAGTCAATGACGACAATAGCGAAGGTCGTGCTTCCTCTTCCTTTAGGGAGTGGACCAATGAAGTCGATGCCCCACTTGGCGAATGGCCAGGGTCTGGTTACCACATAGAGGTTCTGAGAAGACTGCCTTTGAATGTTCGAGAAGCACTGGCACTTGTCACATTTCTGGACAAACTAGCAAGCATCCATTTTCAGAGTTGGCCAAAAGTAGCCTTGACGGAGAACCTTGTGTGCCAGGGCTGCTCCTCCGGAGTGATTTTCGTAGATTCCCTCATGAACCCTAAGTATATATGTGGCCTCTTCACCTCCCACACATCGGAGAAGTGGTGAGGTGAAGACTCTTTCAGGACGAAGTGCGCAGCCCTTCTCCTCAACTTCCTTACCTCGCTTCTGGAAGCGGATAGTGTCTGATCCTTTAGATAGGCGACAATAGGCTGCATCCATAATGGGGTACTTTCTATCCAAAGTACCTCTTCTCCTCTGGAAATGGAGGACTTCGCCAAGTGTTCAATAGGGGTAACTTTTAATAACTCAGAATCCTTGCTGCTAGCCAATTTTGAGAGGGCGTCTGCATTTGTATTCTCTAGGCGTGGGACTTGAATCAGTTCGAACCTTTCAAACTTGGGGACTAGGTCCAGAACCAATTTCAAGTATGCGACCATGCCGCTGTCTTTGGCCACAAAGCTTCCACTGACCTAATTCACTATCAGCTGAGAATCGCTGCTGGCCACGAGCCTTCTTACCTGTATTTCTCTTGCTAGTCTAAGGCCCGCTAGAAGGGCTTTGTATTCAACAGCGTTGTTCGAGGTTTTAAAGCCGAACCTTACGGCGCAATTTAGCTTGTGACCCTTTGGGCTTTCCAAGACTATTCCTGCCTCAGAGCCTGCCTCTCCTGAGGATCCATCTGTGAATAGTTTCCAGATTAGGGGTTCGGCTGGTTCCATTATTGTCTCCATTTTCGAGATTTTGACAAACTCAACCACAAAATCTGTAAGGGCCTAACCCTTTATGGCATGTCGAGGTCGGAACAATATGTCGAACTCGCTGAGCTCAATTGCCCATTTTAGTAGGCATCATGATGCGTATGTTCTTTGCAGTACCTGCTTCAATGGGAAGTTGGTAAGAACATCGATCGAGTGGGCTTGGAATATGGCCTCAGTCTCCTTGAGGCTGTGATGAGGGCAAGTGTCAACTTCTCCATGTCAGGGTACCGTGTTTCAGCTGGGAGAAGTGATTTGCTGACGTTGTATACTGGCAACTGCCGCTCATTTTCTTCTCTGACTAGAACAGCACTGACCGCCACGTCCGATACTGCCAAATACAGCAGTAGAGACTCCTCTGGTTGAGGTTTTGACAAAAGGGGCGCCTCTCCAAGGTGCTTTTTCAGCGCCTGAAAGGCTTTCTCACACTCAGAAATCCATTGGAATTTCTTTCCTTGCTTAAGCACCTTGAAGAAGGGTAAGCTCTTATTAGTGGCCCTGGAGATGAAGCGACTAAGTGCGGCTATTTGACCATTGAGGCTTTGGACCTCCTTCGATTTCTGAGGTCATCTCATTTCCAGCAAGGCTGTTATCTTTACTGGATTGGCTTCAATTCCTCTTTGGTTAACAATATACCCCAAGAACTGACCTAAAGCCATCCCAAAGGTGCACTTGAGGGGATTCAACTTCATCTTATATTTTCTAAGTATCTCAAAGGTTTGGTCGAGGTGACTTACGTGTTCGCTTGCCTCGAGGCTTTTGACTAGCATGTCGTCCATGTAGACCTCCATGGTTCTGCCAATTAGTTCGGCGATCATCATGTTCACCAGTCTCTGATATGTGGCTCCGGCATTTTTCAATCCAAAGGACATAACTTTGTAGCAGTAGAGTCCTCTGTCTGTGTTGAATGAAGTAGCTTCCTCGTCAGGTCGGAACATGGGTATCTGATTGTACCCCGAATATGCATCCATGAAACTCAACAGTTCATGTCCAGCAGTGGAATCCACAAGTTAGCATATTCTTGGAAGTGGGAAGCTGTCTTTAGGGCATGCTTATTCAAGTTGGTAAAGTCTATGCACACCCTCCACTTCCCGCTAGGTTTTTTCACTAGGATCGAGTTGGATATCCACTTCAGGTAGATGGCTTTCCTTATGAAACCACTGTGGCTAAGCTTGCCTACTTCGTCCTTGATAGCCTCGTACCTTTTTGGGTTGAGGGCACGTCTTTTCTACCGATAAGGGGCACATGAAGAGTTGATGTTAAGATGGTGGCTACTAATCCTTGGATCTATCCCCATCATGTCCTCATGTTTCCAAGTGAAGATATCCAAGTTTCTTTTCAGAAAGCTTACCATCTCCTCTTTTGCTTTAGGGGACAGTGCCTTCCCTATTCACAAGACCTGACTAGGGTCATCTGGGTTGGCGAAGAAAATCTCTAGTTCTTCCATTGGGGTTGCATTTGGTTTAGAGTCAATTATCTGGGGATCTAACTCATCAAGAGGGTGTCCTTGTTCAGGAGCCTCTTCCATGTTGACGTCTTCCTCTTGTTCGGAGATATGCCCTTGTTCAGGGGCGTCGAGCATTTTCACGTCCATACTGACTTCATTAGCAACTTCAGTTATGATCACATTAACAGTTCGGGGCTCTGACTTTCTCAGAGAGTTCAAATAACATGCCCTGGATCCCATCTGTTCACCTCGGACCGTAGCAATCCCATGTTTAGTTGGAAATTTCATACATAAGTAGTGGATGGAAGTGACGGCCCAAAGATCTTTGAAAGCAGGTCTGCCCAATACTCTACGATAAGCCAATATGTGGTCTACCACTAAGAATTCCATGAAGTGTTAGGCCACTAGGGGTACTGAACCCATCTCGACGGGCAGAGTGATCCATCCTTGTGGGATGATACTGTCTCCAATGAATCCGAATAGTGGGTTGGTCATGGAGATCAACCCATGTTCAATTTGCATTTGGTCAAAGGTGGAGCCGAACAGTATGTTCACCGAACTTCCATTGTTGATAAGCATGCATTTGAGTTCGTTTCTAGCCACTACGGCCCTTACAACCAATGCATCACAATGGGGGTGGTGAACTCCTTCTGCATCTTCTTGGGAGAAAGTGATTGGGGCCATCTTATTGGCCGCATGTGACTCGTTGACAATATAGGTAATCATTGACGGGTCCTTTGCTTCCCTTGTGTAATTCCTTTGAGTGTTCCTGGTGTTACCACTAATGTGAGGTCCCCCAATGATTGTGTCGATCTCCCTGATGACTTAGCTCCCAGAGAATGGGGCCTGATCTCTCAGTCTAGACTGTCCTCGGTCTCTCGATTCTCTTCTCCGGGGTAATTGCTCTGTATGCCCTCTCTCTTCCCTGTTCGAGGAGGCGGACATGCGAGGATATTCGCTCCTGCTGGAAGGATGTGGGTTGCCTCGATCTGGACATCGATTAGCGTCTCGACATTCACTAGTGTCATGCCCAATCTTGCCCTTTCCAAGGGCCTATTTGATCGCTTCTTCTTCTTCTTCTTCTTCTTCTTATTATTATTATTATTATCAGCTCTTCCGGATGGTCCTGCTTCGCCAGGAGCATTCTCATATGCCAATATCGGGATTGCATTCAATGTGGCGGAAGCCAGTGCCTGTCCGAAGGTGGGAGCTATTGTATGACCCGCTTGAGTCCATTGATGAGTGACAAGGTGTGTTGCAGGTCTTTGACCTACCTGCCTTTAAGGCGGAGGGAGTTCTTGCGCGGCACGATTTTGGTGATCAATCATTTCCTCACTGACGATTTCCACTCTCATTATTTCCACCAGTTCGTTATAGGCGGCAGGATTCTTGTTGCGCACGTCTCTCCAAAACAAAGTGTTCATTTTGAGGCCACCTTTCAGAGCTGAAAGGGCTTCCCTGTCAGTAACCTATTCGTAGTATGTGATTTCGCTTGTAAACCTAGCGAGGTAGCTTTTCAGAGTCTCTCCAGGGGCCTGTCTCATATCTTGCAGGCGTTGCACTAGGGCCACTCCCTCCCTGCGTGAGAGATATTGATTTAAGAATGTCTTCTTCAAATCTGGCCAACTGCTAATGCTCAGGGGAGGAAATCTGCTATACTACACTTCAGCAGCTCCGCCCAGGGTTAAGTGGAAGGCTCTGCATTTCAAAGCAGGCGATACTCCCCTGAGGCTCATCTGTGTCATGTACTTCGTGAGGTGCTCCTCCTGATCCCCTTTTTCTCATACTTGGAGATCTTGGGGGCATGAAATTCGTTGGCATCGAAAAACCTCGGATCTCCCTCGAAAAATGGAGGTTATCATCATCGTCATCGATCTCATAAGATCGACAGGGCCCATCTGACCCTTTATCATCTTGAATATCCTGGGGAGGTGGAGGTGCTTCTCCTCATCTTCCCCAATCGACTATGTTCCTTCTATCCCTCCTATTTCTAGGAGGAGGTGGCTGTTCTTGTTCCTGATCTTTCCGAACTGATCTTTACACTAAGCGGGCCCTATTACTAGGGTCCTGCCCTATTCGATCGAAGATGCTTACTGATCTTTGTTCCTCATATTCTTGAGGGAAATTGTTCCCTAACTGTGGTTCCACTGACTAGCTTCCCTGCACATAGGATGTGGCTTCCGCGCCCACTTCTCTTTTGAAGGGGCGTTCTCTGTGCCGGCTCATATGGCCTCGGGAACGAGATACAGGAGCTTCCTGCACTGGGTAAGATCATTGGGACATTTGATAGCCCTGATGACCTTGGGCTTGCATAAGAAGTTCATGCATCGCCATATTCTGAGCTGCGATGTCTCTCATGCCCGCCACTATTTGAGTCATCCCTTCAGTGTGCATGGCTGTTCTTGCACCTCAGTGACGCCGGTGATGAGTCTCTGGTGAGTGACATTGTTATGGAGCACCTCTTCTGCAGAGACCTCTCTCATGGGATTGTCGTCTTCATGGCTGGAACTCATTCTATCTCCTTTTTCAAGGGTGATAAGAATTTAGGATATAACTCGACGTTGTTCTTTTTCAAGAACGTGTTCTTTTCAGGGTAAGTCGCTAGTTTTCTGGTGTTTTCTCCGGTAAAGAATGTAGAACTTTGAACGGGAAGTTTCACACAAACGATGTCAATCTGTTGACCTCGAAAATTGGACCCTCTACGTGGCCAACCGATAGCCACTCCACATATTCCTCCCCATGCATAATCAACGTACGGTCAGATGCACACGACCTGGACCAGCGGGGGTGGCGACGACCGTATACACTCCGACGGTCAAGTTAGACTCAGGTGATCGGTATAGTACCAAGGTTGTGCAAAATAGTGGGGAGGGGAATATATATTTGCTTGCTATGGAATGCTAAATAGGAAGAGTTTCATTACCTTTGCCTCTTGCCAAGCCTTGTGTATTTATAGGTGAGGAGAGCCATTGAATATGAGACACGTGTATACATCTGAACGGTATGAGGCGTCTGCTCATAGGCGTCAATCAGCCGCGTCTGTAGAGTGGGCGGGTAGTTACTTCTCCCGAGTTGAGTTGACATAAAGCTGGTAGGTCACATCAACTAGCCTTATGAAGATGTCAAATCACTTTAAACCTTAGGGGCAGAAAAGATCTTGACAAAGATCTCATTCTGAAATTGGCGGTGGATCCTCAGGCCGAGGTCCACGGGGATCATTTCGCCTCGAATTTAGGGGGATAGGGCACTTTACCTATGCATCGTAGTATGATAGCAGATCATCTCAATTGGAACCACTTCGTATGAGCGCTCCACACCTCGCCTGATGTGGTGGTGGACTTTTCGAAGTGGTTCAATTAGAAGCGTGACTTTCCAAAGTGGTTCAGTTAGAGGCGCAACAATTGCCCAATAAAATATTGAAAGTTGCTGATGTAGATTTTGGTTTTGTACATCTGTTAATGTTTTAAGACCATGAAGAGAGGCGTCCTAGTATGTATAGTTTATTAGTGTGCAGAGAATGGCATGGATCTTGTTGGAACAAGTGGTGCCGCCGATATTTGCATTCTCAAATTGGGTATTTCGGTTTGCAATTTCGACCAAATTTGTTGGCATGAAGGTTAGATGTTGGGTGATATGTATAGAAGGGAGTGAGAGTTTTCCGGTGATATAGAGGTCCGATGGTTTGGGCAGTGGTTGTCCTCAATGTTTTGACTTCTAAAGTGGTAACTCCATTTGATGGTGGTGGTGGAGGCGGAGGAGATGGGAGAAATAGTTTTTTTTTTTTAATAATTTACGTAGACTCATTTGCACTTCTTAAAAATTTTAGGAGTAAGATTACAATTTGTTCTTTATTTTTTTTCTTTTTTGCATTTAAATATGAGGGTATATTGATCATTTTACATTAAAAATTGATGAAAATGATGTTTTTCGTAATGAAATGTAACAATAAGGGTGAAAATGTCCAAAAAATGAAAAATAAAGACGTTTTGCATAATATCACTGAAAATTTAAGAGTGTTTTGTGCTAATTATCCTTACAACAATTGATATGGAACAATGAAAAATATATAAACATTTTATACGAAAAAATAATAAAAATAAGGGTAACTCCAAAAAATGCTAATGGTGGTAGTAATATCTTTTGGGGGCGAAGTCTTTAGAAAAAAGTGACAAAATTTATACTTTTGATAAAATAGCTTCTTGATAAGCTCCTTTATGTTAATTTCCTCTAAAAGCCCTTCTTGTCATAAAAAACATTTCTAAAATGTTATCCAAATATATTTTTTAAAAAAAATTTGGCTTTGGATTTTTGAAAATCCCTAATAATAGGACCCTAAATGCAGAACAAGATAATTGTATCAAACAAAAAGCAACTCAAACTCTAGTATTAAAATGTAAAAAGCTTCAATCTGCAGGAAACTACAAATGTCCGTCTACTAGGTTTTCCTTGGTAATATCATCACCGACATGCCAGAAGTGTATACAGCTTTATTTTAAACAACTACAGATACAAATATATTGAAGCAAACACGGAATAAGATCATCCTTATTTTTTTTTTTTTTTAGAAGAATGACAATTCGAAATATTTCAGGGGCAAAAATTTATAGAAACGAATAAAATGTGGCTCCATCTTTAGAGTTGATACAAGCACAAAGAATGGCGAAGATTTTTTATACACAAGTGTACTGATACTATTGAGCCTGGGGTGTTAAAAGAGATAATTAATACTATCGAGGGGTTTAAACAATCCTAAGCTACATGGGAAATTAAACAAGAACCTAATTTAGATAAGAAACTAAGGTAATAATCCTAACTAAAAACTAGAGTTAAAGAATTTTTTAATTAATTTACTTCTTTTTCTTCCTCGATTACGCTTTCAGTTTTGCATAGGCAGAGAAGAGCTCGACTCCAGCAAGTTGTAGTCCAAGTAGGCATCGAATAGCTTGTCATCCAGTTGGTGAAACTCATCTTCATTAATACAAGTAACATCATCAGACGGACGACCTTTTCAACGCGCTAGAGACCTGTAAAAACCACTGTCTTTGAAGCAACAACTTGATCCATGAGCACCTAATTAATGGTGTCTTGAGGAGTTTTAGCTTTGCCGCAGTCTCTCCTTCCAGAATTTTGTTCAATATTGCCTTGGGGAGTGTTAGTGCTACCATAGCCTTCTGAGTTGCCTCAATTGATTACAACATTCTGGCCATGATCTGGGTTAAGTATTGTCTTTGTTTAAGCCATTAGGATCTACCGCTTTGATACCCATTGTTAAGGTTCCAATTGCAATTTTTGAATAGAAAATATGTTATTGATTGAAGAAAATCGAGAAAATTACATAAATGGAATAGAAACAACAGCCATTCGAGAGGTCTAAAACTCTCCTTAAAGTCTCTTCAACTCACTCAATAATTTTCCTCCTTTATTGCTAGCTTATAATCTTATTTATAGATATCTTCTGACAGAATTCAGTTTTCCATCCTCACCTCACGTAGGATATTCTGCTTTTGGGTCCTTCTAGAATAAGTAAGTCGGATTGGAGCCTATCAGAGAGTCGAACCACCATGTGGTCATTTCAGCAGGATGCAAAATATGGTCTACAAAGCCTTTAAAAGCTTATTGAGGTCATATTGACAACAACTAGGAGAGGTTCCCTATTGCAACTACTGCTCCTTTTTAAGGGCTTTATTAATAAATCTAGATAGACAATTTAACCCTAAGATTGAGGTTCCTTCTTTATTTTTGCCTGAACCAACACTTTCTGAACGACAAAGTCTATTTTTCTGTTTGAGCCATTTTTATCCCTTGGCCAAGAAGACATGACTTTTGGTACATGAATGTCTTTCTATAAAATTACCACACCTGTACTTACCCTCAAGCGTTCAATTATATAAAAAACGGCAATATAAACCATTATATTTGACAGTACAACACTAGTACCAATGTTACTGCCCCTACTACAAAAGAGGAGAAAAATATCAAGAAACGGTATCACATTCTCATGGCATCATAAAGCATTTATTAAAGTATATATGTTTACTTGGTCCACTTAGCACAATTATGATAGAACCCACTATATATCAAATGCATCCGAATATTTCTAACTTCTGCAATTTCTCTTTCAATAAGAAATGAGCTAAAACTGAACCGTTACTCTTCCATTTGACGGAAGCTCAAAAGGGGATTAGGAACGAAGTTCCGAACCTCTTGCCTTAGGGCGAAAATACCGTATTCTTCATTGTGTTTTTACATTTTTTCAGTTTTCAGTTTTTTTGTGATTTTTCGTTATTTTTGTTGACTTAAGTGGGCTGATTTCTTGAACTTCTCGTAACAGTGGTATTAGAGCTCGTGACAGGGGTTCTTGGTGCCGATGTTGGTAGACTCGAAGGTTTCTTGCACTGGTTCAGTTGATCTCGTTTATTTCTTGAAACCCTAATAAGGGATTTTGGTGAGTTCGTTCCATAATTGTCGAGTTACATATATAATATTTGTCTATACTATGAGACTTTTGTAACTGACTTAAAATCCCTAAATCTGAGACTTTATCTTGACAATGCCTTTGTCTAGAAATCGTAAGTTGTCTGGAATCTAAGAATTGTCTTGATTTATAAGTTGACGATTTTGGACAAATTTTATGTTTTCTGCATGAGTTTATTATAATGTATATGGCATGTTACACTTGTGACTTGACACTGCTGGTTTTTGTGTAAACTGCTTATTCATGTGGTGAATGGACTGATGAGATCTTACTGCATAACCTATATTGTATAACTCACTTGTTAACTGTGCACTTTAAATTTGATTATGGTGTATGACATTTGAGTTCCTGCAAGTTGAATATACTGTTGACTTTGTATGTGATCTGCCTGCATTTTTTTTTTTATCAAATTGAGTTTTGATAATGTCAACTAAAGTTGAATTGGAGATTTTTAATGGTAAAAGAGACTTTAGTCTCTGGCGCCAGAAAATGCGAGCCCTTTTGCTTCAACAAAAATCATGGCCTAATGATATGGAAGAAATTAAGAAAACTGAACTTGATGAAATTGCATGGAGTTCTATATTCTTGCATTTGTCTGACAATGTGTTGAGAGAAATTGGTGAGACAAAAACTGCTGCTGAGTTGTGGAAAAATTGGAAGATACTTATTTGAATAAAACCATGCCTAATAAAATGTATCTTCTAAAACAATTTTTTGGTTTCAAATTAGACCCATCTCTTGATCTTGATGCTAACATTGATAGATTCAACAGATTATCCCGTGACCTAGCCGACTGTGATGAGAAACTCTCAAAAGAATAGCTGGCTGTGGTTTTGTTAAATTCACTAAGTGATAAATATAAAGATGTCAAAAATGCTATTGAATATGGAAGGGAGACTCTAACTAGTGATGTGATAATAAATGCATTGAGAAATAAAGAGTTAAAGTTAAAATCTGACAAGAGGGAATCTGTTAGTGGTGAAAATTTGATGGTTAAGTCCAAACCAAAGACAAATCCAAAAGTTGTCAATTTCAATAAGCAACCCGGACACAAAAAGAAGGTCAACTTTAAAGATAAAATGAAAATCAAGACTAAGGGTAAAAAGTGTTTTTACTGTCTAGGTGAAGGTCATTTTATCAAATATTGTCAAAAGAGACTTAATGATTTGAGAAATAAGTCTAATAATGATGGTGGTGCTGCTTTAGCCTATAATAATGAGAC
>NW_019247093.1:21676-40970 GCF_002742605.1 Olea europaea var. sylvestris | reverse complement strand
GCTTTTAAGATACATTAAGAGAACTTGTGACCTAGGAATTGAGTATAGAAAACAATATGTGGGTGTTATCTTGAGGGGTTTCACTGATTCTCATTATGCAGGTGATAGGGATAACAGAAAATCGACTTCTGCCTATGTATACACTTTATGTAATTCCTGTATAAGTTGGAAATCACAATTACAAAAGATTGTTGCATTATCTTCAACTGAAGCAGAATATATAGCTGCTACTGATGCAATTAAAGAGGGAATTTGGCTAAAAGGACTTCTAAATGAATTTGGTTTCATAAATGATGTTGTCTTACATTCTGATAGTCAATCTGCTATATATTTGAGTAGAAATCCTGTGTTACACAATAGATCTAAATATGTTGATGTGAAATTTCATTTTATTAGAGATGTAATTTCTCAAGGTGTTGTTAAACTTGAAAAGATTTCTACCCATTTTAATCCTGCTGATGTTGGAACTAAAGTGCTGCCTTTAAACAAGTTTTTGAACTATTTAAAACAGCTGAGTCTTAACTTTTTCTGATTTGTGTATCAGGGAATAAGAGCACATGATGTCATGTTCGGAGGAATCACTATAAATGATATTGGAATCATTGTACCAAGGTGGAGAATGTGGAGAAAGTGGCACAATGATGGGCCAACTGGGCTGGAATTAATCTACTGTTTTAGTGGGCCGGGTCGTCCAAAATTAACAAGTGAGTGCTGTTTTCATTTTGCCAAAAACGGGAGTTGCTGAACATGTTTTTCCCCTCATATAAATGGGCTAGCCAAATATAGACAAGTGTCACACTTTACACCATTGGATGAAGACACTAGTGGGTTTCATATTAAATTGGCATTAGGGTTGGACGTCCAACAGAACCAAAAACAGAATTCAGATTCCTCTCTCTCATTTTACGAGTTCTTCTCTGCCTCTCGTCTCTCTCTCTTGGTGGTCCATTATCTATCAATTTTTGCACTCCAAAAATTTAGCCTATTGATGACAAAATTAATCCAACCTTGTATAGATAATCTTGAGTGATTTAACAAGGTGTATTAGTGTTATTCTTGAGTAAATGTCATTGTCGAAGTATAGAAGCTTGTGTTGAAATAATCTTGAGTGATTATTGTATAGGCTTCGATTCATCATTCTTGAGTGAATGTTGTCGATTTATGAGGCTTAATTTTGGGGGAAATCTTGTGTGATTTTCTGCTGGGTGCCAAAAGATTGTATTGGACAGATTCGTTGGTTCCATTGATATAGTGATTTCTTCCGTTTGACGGAAGCTCAAAAAGGGATTAAGAACGAAGTTCTGAACCTCTTGCCTTAGGACGAAAATACCGTGTTCTTCATTGTGTTTTTACATTTTTTCAGTTTTCAGTTTTTTTGTGATTTTTCGTTATTTTTGTTGACTTAAGTGGGCTAATTTCTTGAACTTCTCGTAACAGTTACTTATGATTAGTTATAGAGCATAAGATGCAGATCTGAATGGTGAGCTTTTTCTTGTTTCAACGTTGGCTCTTTTATTGGAAGAAGAGAAAAGGGAATGAAAAAGAGACCACAATGTACAATTACACTGCAAAGACGATACATATCCCTTGGGTGCCTCCTTTACACCAATCATAAAACTCTTGAGAATAAAACCATAGTTTTTCCCTCATTATTTAGGAAGCCAGAAATTAATCTATAATATAATATAATATAATATAATATATTAAAGTATCACTTTAAGAGAGAATCATTTTTTGGACTTTTTAACCCCCTATAATTCAATTATTTCAATAATACCTTACTTTCATTTTTCAATATGTAATAAATACTATATAATTATTGTTATTTATGAAATTTGTGTTATTAACTCTCAACTAATTAACATTCACATTAATCTAGATTCAATGAATTTTCACTTGATAAATCTTGAATTATATTCATGTATCTAGAAATTTTAATATGTGTTTAAATTTTGTATTAACAATTAATTTTTATTATCAAATGTAATATAAAAAGATTGCTCATTTATAGTATTTCATCATTACAAAAAATTTGAATCATACAAATTGAATTTTGAGAGTACAATTTGAGTAAAACTTTTTTCTCTTATTTAATGGGTGTTTAAATTTATGTATTGACAATTAATTTTTATGTATCAAATATAATAAAAAATAGTGCTCATTTATATTATTTCATCATTAAAAAAATTTTGAATAATAAAAATTGAGTTTTAAGAGTACAATTTTATTCTCTTAAATTTTTATACTAAATTTGATTTTCTTTAATTTGTCCAAAACTCATCAAATTTTCCAACAAATTGATATTTATTTTTACATCACTTATAAAATATTTTAGAATAATGTGCAGTGCACGTTTAACTTTTGCTAGTCATAATAAAGATGCCATCTTTTCATATTTCAATCATCAATTACTCACACCTACATAAATACTTACTCAAACTTCAAACAAAACAGAAACAAATTTATTTGAGTATATCCAAAATCAGAATAGGTACAAAAGTTCATAGCTAGAAAAAAATGTTCAAGCTTCAAAATTCACAAAACAAGAAAATAAAAGAAAGAAATTCAACAAAAAACAACAATTATTGGCATCGGAACTGACTCTACCTTCTGGGGTATATTCAATTGGAACTTTGAAAATTTTGATGGACTTTTTTTGAGGGATAATTTCTATGGATTTCATGGATCGTTTATAGTTTTGTATGGAATTAGTGAAAGTTCTTTGTAAACTTCTATGGACTTTAATTTTAAAACTTTTAGGGTGCATTTTAAGCATGAAATTTGTATGAAAAGAAAATAAATTTTAGGTAATTATGTTGCCTAGAACTTGTTTACATGGAAATCGTCAATTAAACGTGTATGATTGATTTGATTTTCAACCTAAAAAATACTATACTCGTTCTATTTTTATTGGTGGATAGATGAGATGGATGATAGACGAGAGAAAGAGAGTGGATTCCCTGAAAAATAAAATCCTACTCTCCCTAAAAAAAAATATTTTTCTATAGTCACATAACCAAAAGTAGGAAAATATTTTTCATAAAAAAATGTCAATCAAATAGTACTAAAATAAGAATTTGGGTGGAAAAAACATATTTTTCAGGGAATTAAGTCTCTCTCCTCCTCCTCTCTCTCATCAACCCACCAATGAAAATCAAACAAGTATAATATTTTTTAGATTGAAAATTAAATCAATCATATATATTTTAATTGACAATTTTCTTTCAAATAAATTCTAGACAGTTGAATTACCTATAATTTATTTTCTTTCCATACAAATTTCATATTTGCAATCAAATACACCTTTATAGAATTTTGAATACTTTCATTTGAAATAAAATTCACGTGGATCTGATACAATAATTTGAAATTCTCACATAGTAGTTGTTGGCTCACACAATTACCCTTCTCCCTGTCTGTAACACCCCAAACTTTTTTACTATTTTTCATATGTACCTAAACTTAATATTGATCATTTAGCAAATAAAATAGTCAATGTCTATATTTGTCGTCAAACTAAAAGTCCGAAGGTTGAAGTGGTAAATTGACCCGCTTATTTACATAAAAAATTTACCTTGCTAGCAAGTACTTTTAGAATTTATCATAAGTCATTTGGGTCGAATATTTAAGTAATTTTAAAAGTTGATGAAATATACCAAATATTATACTCATTTTTTTTATCGTGTTAAATTACATAAATTAGTTCCAAGAAAAAGAAGTTTTAAACTTGTCATATTCATGTGTATATATATATATATATAATTAAAGTAATAAAACCTAATTAACCCATTATAATAAATTAATTAATTTACCTCATAATTTCATACTTTAACCTAAAAGGAGTTACTGCTGATTGAGTTGTTGTCTATAATATTATATATTTAGGTGAGACTTTGTTTACATTGAGGAAAAAAATCCACTCTTCTACAATTATACATGTTCATCATACTATTGAAGGAATTTTACTTTCTATATCATTCTCCAACTCATTTTTTCATACTATTTTGTTGAGGTAAGAATACATCGTGCAATGTAGTAAATTCTTATTACTTGATATTTGTATAATTTTGGGCATAAAATACTATGAGGCTTTGGGGTCGAACTCTATGTTAAATCCTTCGGAATGGACCGTTAGGTCAAAGATGTTAAATCCTACAGGATGAAACTTTAGGTCAATTATATTAAATCCTACAGGATATGGGGATTTTTAATAAATTCCTCAACCTGTAAATCTAAGAAATGTTGGTATGTTATGTCAGTTTTATATTTATATCACGTGAATAAGAATGTGTATGTATTCTTACTGAGTATTTTCAAAATATCCACTTTTACAATACCTTTCAGATGAGAACGGATCGTTTGGACGCGTGGAAAATTGATTGAGTGATACTTATGGGATCGCCAAGTAAGTTTTCTAAAAAAGATAATTATCAAACTTTTATTTGAAGACCATCTTCATATTGAATTTTGTGCGCATTTTTAATAGCTATTTTTATGCATTTTCAACCTTCATGAGAGTGATATTTCCACTTAAATTAAATAAAGAAGATGTTGGTAAGACTTCGAGCTATTTTTATTTAAAAATAATAATAATAATGAAAAAAATCTCGTGGCATTACACTGTCCTTCCTTTTCCCATATAAAAAAAATTTAAGACCTTAATTAAATAAATAATAATCAATAAAATTTTTGATATTTAATATTTTTAGTATAATATGCCTTTAAAGAATAAATAAAAAATCAATATATTTAAATTTAATTATAAATTTGTCTATATAAAATTTTATAGTTTAATTAAAAAAGATATATTTTTTTAAGAAAATGAATGATAAAAGAAAAAAAAGTTACAAAAATCTAATTTAATTTTTTCCTTAGAAAATATAGAAAAAGAAAAATAGAAACAAATATAATTAATAGAAGGAAAATAAATATTATTCATAACTCTAATTTTCGTAGAAGGGAAAATGAAAGATAAATATAAAAAGAAAAAATTATTAATTTTTTTTTTTTAATTTTTGCGAAGGTCTTCCAAAATTTTGTGATTAATGTGAAACAAATTTTGAGGTTTTATTTTAGTACTTTTCACTTAAAAGTTAGTATCTTGACGATTTTAGTAAAAGTATTTAAAAGTTAAAAAAATTTAAATACCTTATAGAGACTTTCAAAAAGTTTTTAATTGAATTACTGGAACTTATAGAGACTTTCTAAAAGTTTATGAAAGTCTCAATTGAATACATCGATACTTTCAAAGAGTCTCAAAAGGGGTGTATATTGAACATCCCTAAATTTTTTGAATCTCAAAAAATCATTAAATATTTCAGTTGAATACACATCCCTTCTTCTTGATAATGAAATTAGATCCGACTATCAACCCTTCCTAATAAATTAGTTGTATGCATGACCCGATCCAATCTAAACGACACCAAATCCTCGGGTTTTGCTCCGATAGTAATTTCTGGTTTGTAGTAAAGGGAATTCAAATTACACATTATGTCAAAACATTATTTAAAATTATGTTTTTCACATATAAATTTTAAATAACAAGATCATGTCACGATAATCTATAATATATTAAATATCACATCAAGTGAAAATCGATTTTTGAATGATTATAATCCTTCTACAATTTAAGTATTTCAATAACACTTTTTTTCGTTTTTCAAAATTAATAAATACTACAAAATCCTTATCGTGTATTAATTTTGTGTTACTAATTTTCAATTAATTAACATTCTCGTTAATTCAAACTCAATGAATTTTGACTTGATGAATCTTGATATACGTGAATCTAGAGTTATTATAGATGAATTTATTTTTATTCATGTATCTGGAAATTTTAATGAGTGTCTAAATTCATGTATTAACAATTAATTTTTATGTATCAAATGCAGTATAAGATGGTTGTTCATTTATGGTATTATATATATATATATATATATATATAATACCATAAATGAACAACCATCTTATACTGCATTTGATACATAAAAATTAATTGTTAATACATGTATGTATATATATATATATATACACACACACACACACACACACACACACACACACACATATATATATATATATATATATATATATATATATATATATATGTATATATATACATATCTATACATATATACACATATGTATATATATATATATATGTACATATGTACATATATATATATACACATATGTATATATGTACATATATGTACATATATATATATATATATGTATGTATGTATATATATATATAATTGAGACATAATGAAATTTGGGTTTTGTTTGTGTTTAATGGAAAATAAAATCTTATTCATTGTTTTGTTTCGTTGTCACGTCTAGTAATAATTACTAAATATATAGCAAGTTAAATCAAATGAGAATAAATGTATGGATATAATGAAATTTATTGATCTTGTATTCTATATTATGCATAATATTATAAATTTATTAGTAGGTAATTTTCACAAATGGACCCCAATTGTTTGGAACAGCTTTGAAACGCGGACCTATCGTTCCAATTTAGTAGCAACGTCCCCACGTCAACATTGTATGGCGTAGTTGTCCTTTCTGTTAGCTTCCGTCTCATTTCTCAGTTAAATGGACGGGCGCATGGCATTTTCTTAAACCAAACATCCTCGAGCATTACAAATCCAAAACAAGTGTCTATACTACACCGGACATTCTCGGGTGAGACAGATAAAACTAAAGAAAATGGTTAAGACTTGAGGTATACTATTCTCTATATGCGTCATAGGCATCTAGATGGTTAAGATTAGGGATGTCAAATGGGGTCGAGTGATTTATCGGCTTGGTCGCTCAACTCGTTAAAATGCGGCTCGTGGGCTGTTTGGGCTCTTCGAGCTCTCAAACAGCTCCTGGGCTCGTCAAATGTGAATAAAAAGTTTGAAACTTTTCAAAAATAAAAATAAAAAAAATCGACCTTGCGTGCTGCACGAGCTGAGCTCAACCCATTACCACCACTAGTTAAGATTAAAACATCAACTTATAAAGTAAAATGATCAATAAAATAAAACATATCTCCAATAGCTTGTGATTGACTTTCCATGTGTTCTTGAGGCTGCAAAATGAAGAAATTTTCTATGAGAGAACTACTCTCTACTCCCCTTTAAACCCTTGAAACAGATTCTTCTTCTTGCCTTAAGATAGAGAGGAGAAAGGGCCAAAAAATATATATAGAACATAATGGGATCCTATATTAAGTGGAGTGAGAGTAGGGGCCTCCATGTATATTAATAAAAGGGATAAATTAATTTCTAAGAAGGTAAGTATACCCCTTTTCAAAATTAAGAACAAAGGTTTAAAATTTCAAAAATTAAATTTTGAAATTTTATTTATAAATAAATAAATTAATTAAATATATTGAGGTCATAGTCTTTAGTCACAATTATCTCATTAATTAATCACAGATTAAATTTTAGTCACAACTTATTTTTTGATTACAAATCGAAAATTTTATAGGTCACAGAAATATTTTCGATCACGAATCCAAAAATTTTACATGTCACGAATTATTCATCGATCACGAATTCAAAAATTTTATAGGTCACGGATTAATCAACGATCATAGAATCCAAAATTTTTTAGGTCACAGATTATTTTTATTGCAAATTATTGGATAAATTGGTCATGATTAATTTTTCTGTCACAATTTCATCAATTGTGAGTCATAGTCACAATTTTAGGTCACATATCCAAATATTAGTGAATTTATTGGTCACGATTAATTCTTCTATCACAATTTTTTAGATTATCTATCCAATTGCAAGTCACAATTAGGAATCACAGTAACGGTCACAAATTTCGGCACCGTCAACGCAGTCAGTACCACTCCCAAATCATTCCACAACCACGATATCCACCCAACAGCTAGCACCGCCTCCTCTATCGCCACCATAGCCAACAAAACCCACCCCAAACCATTCCACAACCACCACAAATCCACAGGCACACTAGTTCGTATAACCACCGCCACATGCACACTACAGATCCATAGATCCACCGCCGCACGCACACCACACACACACCAGTTCACACCGCTGCACGTAACCACCACACCCACCATTTCACAACCACCACACCAACCACAGATCCAACCACCACCACACGCACACCAGTTCATCGAACCACCGCCACACGCACACTACTGATCCACAGATCCACCTCCATTGTGATCTAATCACCCTCGCCATCAGTACGTCGACGTTGCAACGAGGACGTTCGCAGCAGCATGGTCAGCAACGCTGCAACGGTGCAGCTCTTCCATCGTCTGTCGTCGAACAGTTGAGAGAGAGACGTGAGAGAGAGAATCGAGGTGGGGGAGAATGAAAATGGGAATAATTAGGGTTTTTTGAAGTATATATATTTAGCAAAACATCTGATTTTGGAACAATGAAACTACCCACCTCATTTTAGAATGTGGAAATTACAGGAAACCATACTATTAAAATCAACATTTCAAAAATCAAATCCTAGTTTTGTAATCAGAAATTAATTTAATTATTATAAATCAATATATTAATAATATTATTATAAATTAATTTATATTCACAAACTGCTGCAGCAACTCCTCTTGTGTGAGTGCCGCTGTCGCGACAGCTAGTTGTAACAGAGCAATTTGAAGCGGCATCACAGGTGATGGTGTTTGTGTTGTCGTGATTTGTCGTGGTGGCTATGGTGGTTTGTGTGGTGGCATTTTGTGGTGGTGGAGTTGGAGATTGGGTGAGTAAAAGCGTTGTGATGTGTTTATGCGGTGGTGATGGTGATTCTGTGGTGGTTGATCTGACGGTTCGGGTGGTTTATGTAGTGGCGGTGGTAACGTGGTAGATCAGGTGTTAGTGGCGGTGGCGCCTTCTCCCTTCGTCTCTCTTCTCCTCTCTCTCTCTCCCCCACTATCGTCACTGCAACACCTCGATTGGATGTGCGGTGGTGCGGGTGATCATTGCAGTGCCACGATCTTTTATTCGATCTACTTTGTGCGGTGGTTGGCGACGGCGATTCTTATTGCAGGTGGTTTTATGTGTGGGAATGGCATTGGTGATGCGATCTTGTGTTGATGGTTGTTGGCGGTGGTGCGGTGCTCTGGAGTGGTGGGATGAGGCATGGGTAATATTGGTGTTGTAGTGGTGGTGGGCGACATCATTGGTGAAGGTTGGCGGTGGGGTGGTGCTTTTGGAGTGGAGGAATGGGGACCCGATTGTGATGATTTTATTGGTTGATTGAAAGTTGTGACCAATAAATTGGTTAATTTGTGAACACTGTGGTGGTGGTGGTGGTGGTGGTGGTTTTAGCGGTGATGGTGGTAGTGGTGCTGCTGTTGGAGGCAGCGTTGAAGTGGTGGTCGTAAGTGTTGGTGATTATCACAGATTATTTGGTTGATTGTGACCAGTGAATTGGTTAATCTGTGACCAATAAATAATACGTGACCAATAAAAAAGATAAATTGTAATCAAGAAAAAATGTGTTACCTAAAAAATTAATAATTTGTGACTGTCTAATAAGTTGTGACCTATAATATTTGTGATCTGTGACTTGCAATTTTTTTATTCGTGACCGAAAAATAATATGTGACTTATAAAATTGTTTATTTGTGATCGAAAAATAAATTATGACCAAAAATTAATTTGTGACAAATTAATTTTTTTATTTATGACCAATAATCAAACTGTGACCTAATTTTTTTGAATCGTTATCGTAAAATAATTTGTGAAATAAAGTTTCTGATTTGTGACCAAAAAATAATAAGTGACTAGTTAAATTGTTAATTTGTGATCAAATTGTATGGATACGTGACCTAAATATATTTATTTAATTAATTAAATCATAAATAAATTTTAATAAAAATTTGATTTTTGAAATTTAAAACTTGTTTTCTTAATTTTGAAATATACCATACTTAATCTCTTACTTATGAAATTTTCCCTTTTAGAATTTTGGATTTTTAATGTAGAGAACCCTGTAATTTCCACTTAATAAAAAGGAAGCCCATCCCATTATGGGCTCAAACGATGATTAAATGAAATGCTAGTCCATAAAATAAATATAATAGAGCAGTCTTGTCCAATTGAAGAAACTACTTTCACTTAAAATTTTACTTCTTTAATTAAAATGGAATTTACCCTTAACGATTTTGAAACAAGAAAATCGTTCCTATGACATAGACACGAGTGATGATCTCCAAATACAGAAAGTGTGAGGAAGCCAATCCAACTTCAACAAAGTCGATGTTTGCCTTTACATCAATAAATTACCGATCATTTGCATCTAGTAGAAGTATTTGTTGGAGACGACTTATAAAAAGGGTTATGTAAGGGTTGATTTTTGATATATTTGTTCGATCAGTTTTAACCCGCAAGAGCATGATCAAAACACAATTTACATAAATGGAAATTTGGACAGAGTTTTGGTATAATGATTACGCAAAAAAAGGATTAAGAAGGAGTAGAAATAGAGAATAATCCAAGGCGAGACGTTATCTTTTTCCTTAAGACAAATTGTCCCACTACAGTGCTCACGGTGAATGACACTTGTCTTCCAAGATACAATGGATTCACAACTTGTGGTAACAGTACTTTAAACCATAAGAAACCAACGAACTGTTGACAGAAGGAAATGCATAAAAATGCTATGGAATTAGAAATGAGAGAATTGCAAGAGGAGAATGAATACTCAATGCAATTGGGGTATCCAAAATCATGTCCATAAGGTCCTATTTATAGATGTAGAAAGAGTGCAAATGAAGTAGTGTGGGCCAAAACATGCATCCTTTCGAAAAGTTGCAACACTTCATTTTTTCCAATCGTGGTCTGTAATTTCTCATTCATTCAGAATTGGTTTCGAAATTCAAATCCGAATATTTGGTAGAAATTAACACGTCGTCACACCTTTTCATTTTCCACTTTTACACACGTTTTCATTTTCCAATTTTTGGTTAATTTTTTGAATCAATTCCTACAATCCCCCACATGAATGGAAATTCAGGTACGCATATGCAAATACGATGATATGATGCAATGTAGAGAGGGTGCAAAAAAATACTGCATCATGGATGGTGGCTTCTAGCCTTGAACCTCCCTTAATGAAATACTATCGAACTTACTCGGCTAATTGATGAACCATAGGTCTTGAACCACTCAGCCTTTGGTGTAAGTCAAGACAACAGTACTCAAACAGATATTTTCTGATGTGAACTCGAATAGCTAGATCGCTATTAACCTAAAAAACAATGACACAAACCCCAAGAAAGCAAAACAATCAAAGTTTATGGAATTTGACTCAAAAATAACGAATCAAACAACCAACACAATCACAAGGATATGCTGACCTTTTGATTACAAAATTTATGAAACTAAAATTCGGATTTGTAGGATCGATCCAATAAGTCATTGAACCAAGAAACCCAAACAATTACAAGAATGCCTTGACCTCGTGATCACAAAAATCTATGAATCTCCCTTGGTGAACGCCACGAAAAGTTATCCTGATAAGTTCGATAAATTGTTCCCGAAGAACAAAGATGGAAGTAACCTTGCCTCTGAATTAATCCAATGTCAAAAAAAGTTCTTCAATGAATAATAGGAGAAAGTATTTATACTAAACTAACAAACCCTAGACAATAAAAAAAAAAAAAAAGGAGTAACTTCTAAAAATCGTCATTTTAATGGTAAACACGTCCAACATTGCAAGAAATTTTGAAAGAAAATAATTCTAGTGGAAATAGGTAACTCGCGCATAAAAGGAAAATTCCTCCCCGAAGTAGTGCCATGCAGCCGCATGACAGAAATCCATGCGGTCGCATGGTTCAAATGCTGATCGCCTGTTGGTCCCCTGCCTCATGCCATGCAATCGCATGGCTTGGACAACTATGCGACCGCATGGCTGTCCAGTTGGCTCTCACATTGTAGCTGTTCGATTCATCTTGATTCTCTTGCTTTCAGCCTTTGTCTCCAGCACCAACCTTAGCCCTTGGCTTGCCAACTTCATTCCTTTGAACTCCGTTTCTCCAACACACATTTGTATAGCTTTGTTGGCTCGAACTAAGCTCAATTCCTGTCCCAATGCCTTGATTCACAATCAATAAACTCTCGATCAACTTTAGCCTAACCAAGATCACATCAGGCCCTCCCTCTTCTAGAGGATTCATCCTCAAATTCAAGCCTAGTACAAGGACTTTGCACCTTCCATCTGCTTGGCCATAACTCAGCTTTTTATTGTGACTTTGATATTCCACCATACCATGATTGAATACTTCCCCTTCGACGCTCCATAAACACTCCAATTGCTCCATATCAATTGGATATTCAAAGAGTGCTTTCTTATTCAGAAAGTCCTCATGCATCAAATATTCATAATCCTGCAACGAAGAATTACGCAAACAAGGAAGGGATATGTTAGCCTTCACCAACTCATTTCCACCATCAAGCTCACTCTTCTTTACAAATAAGTTCTCCTTTCATTTGTCTTTCATTTTCCCCACATCGCCTTTCAATCTCAAGTGATCTTCATACACTTGTTGTGGTGTCAAAGGTACAAGTATAATAGTTTTCCCATCCATGTAAAAAACGTACATATTTCTAAACCCATTATGCTTCACCTTCCTATCGTATTGCCAAGGCCTACCCAATAATATATGCCCCGCATCCATTGACACAACATCAAACAACATTTCATCATTATATCTCCCAATTGATAAAATAACCAAAACCCTTCTATTAACCTTAACTTCGCCTTTATCATCTAACCACTGCAGTTTATAAGGTTTTGGGTGTTTTATCATCTCCAATCCCAATTTCTTTACAAGTGTATAGCTAGCTATATTAGTGCAACTATCTCCATCAATAATCAAGTTGCATACCTTATCATTGACGTGGCACCGTGTATGGAAGATATTCTTCCGCTGCTCCTCTCCATCAACCTTGATTTGTGCGTTGAGTGCACGCATCAAGACAAGCCCTTCTCCCTCAACCGAATACTCCACTACATCACCATCACTAATATCTTCCAACTTGGGCATGTCATCTTCATCACTGTCACTCACCACTTCCCCACTGTCCTTCAAGGTCATGGCTCGTTTGTTTGGACACTGAGAAACAACGTGTCTTGTTCCCAAGCATTTGAAGCACTTGATGTCCCGACTCCTAGATTGATGTGGTTCCGCCTTAGGTGTAACCTTGCTAGCATTGTCATCCTTTCCCCTAGGTGGCTCAACTTTATTGTTGACAACACCCCATCAACTTTCTCTTCATTCCACGTAGACCTCCAAGATGAATTAGGTCCCTGTTGATCCCTAGTTCCCCCTTTTCTCTTCAATTGCCTCTCAACCTTCATTGCCACATGCAGCATATCCTCCAATTCCACATAATGCTGCAATTCAACAACATTGGCGATGTCCCTATTCAACCTATTCAAGAACCGCGCCATGGTGGCTTCCCGATCCTCCTCGACATTAGCCTGAATCATTAGAATTTCTATCTCCTTGTGGTAATCTTCCACACTCCTTGACCATTGGTTCAACCCCTGCAACCTTTGATGAAGCTCCCTACAATAGTGACTCGGTATAAATCTCTTCCTTATAACTGCCTTCAACTCATCCCATGTGCTTATCGGCCTCTCCCTATTCCTTCGCCATGAAGTGACCACCTAATCCCTCTAAGTGATGGCGTAATCAGTGAACTCCAAGACTGTAAGCTTCACTTTCTTCTTCTTCGAATAGTTATGGCAGTTAAAGATGAACTCCACCTTTTTCTCCCATTCCAGGTAAGCCTTCGGATCACTCCTACCCCTGAATTGTGGAATCGTCATCTTTATGTTATCCCAATTTCCAACTACATCATCTCCATGGTTATTCCTACCCCTTCGTTCAAACCACGCTCCTCTACGCCTCACTCTACCCATGTCAACCTCATCATCAAATTCTCCTCCATATTCATTCTCATCCAGCTCACTGCTAATATCATATGCTTCTCGTTCCATCCTAGGCTCCCGCCTACCCGGCCTCCTAGCTTGAGGGACATTCACCCGTTGACCCCGACTAAGAGTTGTAACCGTCACGTCAAGCCTATCCGACCTATTTTCAAACCGTTTTTCCATATTTATCATCATCTGCTCAAATCGCTGTATTAAGTCATCCTGTATGTTAATTTGATTACTGTTTCGGCTAGAGTTTGATCTTTCCTTGTCAGACATTGCTCATAGATTTTCTGCCTTACCAAAATTTCACTGGGGAATCACTCAATATTAGGCTTTTACCCTCAATTAAACTCACCACTCAGCCTTTTACTACTCAAGCCTCCAATTAACGATCTCAAGAACAGTTACTCGGAGTAAACTTGTGGGATAACAATTGAATTGTGGAAGACTCAAGATTAGGAAGTTGAAGAACTAAGAAATTAAATTAAAAAAAATTTGGAAGGACCAAGTTTTTTTTTAACTCGTGATCAGTAACTATGGTACGGAACAATGCATGAACAATAATAATTTTTTTTTAAAAAAATACAAAGCAAATAGACTACTAAAAACTTTTATATCTAGGACTCAAAATTAATAGGAAACACGAAAAACAACGAAGAACAAAAAAAGATTCCAAAATAAGGGAAAAAAACACAAAGGAATATAACTTTGATTCTGGTGTCTAAGCTCTGATACCACCTGATGTGAACCCAAATAGCTAGATCGCTATTAACCCACAAAACAATGACACAAACCCCAAGAAAGCCAAAAAATCAAAGTTTATGGAATTTGACCCAAAAATAACGAATCAAACAACCAACACAATCACAAGGATATGCTGACCTTTTGATTACAAAATTTGTGAAACCAAAACTCGGATTTGTAAGATCGATCTAATAAATTATTGAACCAAGAAACCAAGACAATTACAAGAAAATGAATCTCCCTTGGTTGGTGAACGCCACGAGAAGTTATCCCGATAAGTTCGATAAATTGTTCGCGAAGAACAAAGATGGAAGCAACCTTGCCTCTGAATTAATCCAATGTCAAAAAAAAGTTCTTCAATGAATAATAGGAGAAAGTATTTATACTAAACTAAGAAACCCTAGACAATAAAAAAAAAAGGAATAACTTCTAAAAATCCTAATTTTAATGGTAAACACGTCCAATATTGCAAGAAATATGGAAAGAAAATAATTCTAATGGAAATAGGTAACTCGCGCATAAAAGGAAAATTCCTCCCCGAAGTAGTGCCACGAGGCCGCATGATAGAAATCCATGCAGTCGCATGGTTCAAATGCTGATCGCCTGATGGTTCCCTGCCTCATGCCATGTGGTCACATGGCTTGGACAACCATGCGACCGCATGGCTCTCCGGTTGGCTCTTCCATTGTAGCTGCCCGATTCATCTTGATTCTCTTGCTTTCGGCCTTCATCTCCAACGCCAACCTTGGCCCTTGGCTTGCCAACTTTGCTCCTTTGAATTCCATTCCTCGAACACACATTTGTATTTGGCTCGAACTAAGCTCAATTCTCACCCCAATGCCTTGATTGACAATCAATAAACTCTCAACCAACTTTGGCCTAACCAAGATCACGTCATCTTCCCTATTCTGTACTTAGTTCTCATGATTTGGTTTATTTTGACCCTGAACCTTTCTTGGTTTCATAAGTGTTTAGAGAATTCAAACTTTAAACAATTCTTATCGAAGCGACCCCACTTCACACTTATATAGGTGACCTCATATTAAGAGTATTCTACCCTACTCCACTTGACTTAATCAAGATATAGGAATCATTAAAAAATAATCTTAGCATCTATCCACTCTACAAAAAGCACTTTAGTATCATAGAAATGAGTTAGGAATTCTAATTTCCTAAAGTGCTTCATGGAATATTCACAACTTAGTTGTCCCTTTGAACCAAGATCTTGGGATCTCCAGTCAACAAGGTAGGGTTACCATTGTAAAAACTCTTACATAGTAGGCTTTAATCTCATTCCTCTCGATAGGCAATGCACTTTATCTGTAGGCAAACTTTTCGTAAATGGATCCCCAATATTCTTCTTTGATTTCACATAATCTATGGAGATAACACCACTTGAGATCAGTTGCTTAATGGTATTGTGTCTATGAGGAATATGTCTAGACTTTACCATTATACATGCTGCTTCGAGCCCTTCCAAATGCTAATTGATTATCACAATGTATACTTATCACAGGTACTGACTTGGGCCAACATTGAACATCTTCTAAGAAATTTCGAAGTCATTGTGCTTCTTCTCCAACTTTGTCCAAAGCAATAAACTCAGATTCCCTCGTTAATCGAGCTATGGACGTTTGCTTTGTTGATTTTCATGATACAGCAGCTCCACCAAAGTGAATACATAACCACTAGTGGATTTGGAATCCTTCATATCGGATATCCAATTCGCATCACAATATCCTTCTAGTACCGCAGGATATTTTGTGAAGTGTAATCCATAGGTTAAGGTATACTTCAAATACCTTAGAACCCTCGTCAAAGCCTTCCAATGATTACGGTTTGGATTACTTGTAAATCTACTAAGTTTATTCACCACAAAGGCAATATCCGGTCGAGTGCAGTTTGTAATATACATAAGACTACCAATTATTTGTGAATACCTTAGTTATGATATGCTTCTCCTGTATTCCTAACTAAGTGCATTCTTGGATCAAGAGGAGTTCTCGCATGACTTTTCTCAAACACGTCAAACTTCTTAAGTACTTTTTCTATGTAGTGAGATTGTGAAAGTATAATTCCATCCTACGTTCTAGAGATTTTAATCCCTAGGATTACATCTTCCACTCCCATACCTTTCATATCGAAATGCTTTGTTAGCATCTTTTTGGTGTTAAGCAACATTTCGTGAATATTGCCCATTATTAACATGTCGTTCACATTTAGAAATACAATTATATAGGCATTCGGTGTATGTTTAATATATACATATTTGTTACATTCGTTGATCTTGAATCCATTTGACAACATTGTTTTGTCAAACTATTTGTGCCATTGTGTAGGAGCCTATTTTAATCCATACAAGGACTTAACAAGTTTACACACTTTGTGTTTTTCGTTAGGAGAAACGAACCCTTCAGGTTGCTCCATGTAAATCTCCTCTTCTAAATCACCGTTTAGGAATGATGTTTTTACATCCATTTGATGAATCTCAAGATTGTATATTGCCGCAATTGCAATTAACAATCTTATCGAAGTGATTCTAGTAACGGGTGAGTAGGTATCAAAAAAGTCAAGTCCTTCTTTTTGCCTATATCCTTTAGCAACCAATCTAACCTTATATTTATCAATGGATCCATCAGGTTTCAATTTCTTTATGAATATCAATTTGCATTCTAAAGGCTTGTTACCAGGAGATAAATCAACCAACTCCCATGTATGATTTTGCATTATAGAATCCATCTCATTATTGATAGCTTCTTTCCAATGCGGTGCTTCCAATGTAGACATTCCTTCATCGAAAGTTTTTGGATCATCCTCTACCATATAGGTTAGAAAATATAGGCCAAACATCTTGGAAGTCCTAGCCCTTTTACTACACCTTGGTTCTTCCTCATTTGAAGTTCCATTGGTAGTTTTATACGTTCTCTTGTTAAAACTCGTATTTTCCATATCTTTGCAAAGAAAAATATCTTCAAAGAATGTCGCATTCCTTGATTTAATTATGGTTCATTCGTGTACGTCTTGTATTTCAAATTTGTGTACAAGAAATCGATATGCACTACTATTATTGGCGTATCCAATAAATATTCAATCTATCGTTTTAGGACCGATTTTCACTTATTTAGGCTTAGGTACCTCAACTTTAGCCAAACACCCCCACACTTTCAAGTATTGATAGGATTAAGGATGGCATTTCCATAGTTCATATGGTGTCTCTTCCATTTTCTTAAGAGGTATTTTATTAAGAAGATTATTTGTCGTTAAAATAGCCTCCCCCAAATGTTTTGTGGTAAATCCGAACTTATTAACATGACATTCATCATTTCTTTAAGTGTTCGATTTTTTCACAATCATCAATAAATGTCACAAAGTATTTTTTATCACCTCGAGTTTGTATAAATTTCAGATCGCATATATCGCTATGGATCAATTCAAGAGGGGTTGTGTTCCTTTGTATTGAATGAAACGGTGTTTTAGTCAATTTTACTTCAACACATATTTCACATTTATGATTATGATTGATTTTATGCATCGGAATTAAACTTTGATTCATTAGTTTGTGCAAGGATTTGTAATTCACATGTCCTAATCGACTATTCCACAAAAATGAAGGCTCAAGCAAGTGAATGAAATTTATAGTTTTATTCATAACGACTTGCTTCGATACAATTGTAAGAAAGTTCAACTTGAACATTCTATCACACATGTATCTAGGGATATTTACATTCACGATCAGGGAAGCCACAATCCAATTGATTTGGATGATATTAACGTTCCCGAAGCGGAACATGAGGATGAAGATGTCGAATTAAACATCCCAGATGCGAGGGAAAAGCGAAAGGCCAAAAAATAAGCAAAATATTGTGATCACTTTAAGTTGATTTCAACGGGAAAAGTCATCGATGGCCTTGCAGAATCTAAAGCAGTATGTAAATACTGCCAACAAAGATTGGCATGACAAAAAGAAATTGGTACCACCCATCTCAACCGCCACTACAAAGTATGTGCGGCCAGACATGGACTTCTTCCAATTAGTCAAACACAATAGCAATTTGACAGTCCAGGCGCCGGTTCTACAACTTCACCCCTATCCACGTGGGTGTATTCGGAGGATAATACTCGAACTGGAATGGTGAAATTTGTTGCCGCCACTGAGTTATCTCTGGCTATTGCAGACAATCAACACTTCGTCTCGTTTATAAAAAAATATCTACAATCGAGGTATGTTAGAGTAAGTTGAAACACTCTTCGTGCTGATACAATACAATATTTCAATAATTCAAAACAACAATCAGTTATGGATTTGCAACAATATGGGGGTGTTATATCTTTAACTTCTGATATACGAGAAGGGGTTAATAAAAGAGCATATATAGTTGCAACCGCACGCTATATAGACCCACTTTGGTACATGCATGAGAAAATGATTGCTTTTAGAATTATTGAGTTTTCTCACAATGCTAATAATATATATAATGCTATTATGAGTATTGTTAGAGAATATAATTGCTAGAAAAAAATTCGATCTTTTACTTTTGATAATGCTAGTGTTAATAAGGTAGTCGTTGATAAATTGTGTAGGATATTTCAACCTGATTTTGGTGGGTATTTGTTTCATATT
>NW_019247093.1:15461-18563 GCF_002742605.1 Olea europaea var. sylvestris | reverse complement strand
ACCAAATACTCTCAATTCAGAATAATCAACTTCATTACCTGTCCAAAATTCCTCTGCAACTTTCCCATCTAGTGCTGCTCGTGACGATCTGTTTATGATATAACATGCCACTCTGCCCAAAAACTCTTCGAGAGCCCTGCATTCAGCCTCAAACATCTTGCCTGTTCTGTAATTGTTCTGTTCATCCTTTCTGCTACACCATTATGTTGTGGTGTCTTGTAAACTGTATAGTGCCGCTGAATACCATGCTCCTCACAAAATTTCAGAAACTGTGAATCTGTATACTCTGCACCGTTATTTGTCCTCAGATACTTAATTTTTCTGCCCATCTAATTCTCTACGTCTGCTTTTCATAATTTGAACTTGGCAAAGGCTTCAACCTTGTGCTTCATGAAATATACCCAAACTTTTCTCGAGAAGTCATCAATGAAAGTAATAAATTACTGAGATTCACCTTTGGACAATTCCCTCACTGGTCCCCAAACATTTGAGTGTACGTAATCAAGAATGCCCTCTGTCTTGTGCTTTCCCATCTTGAACTGTACTCTGGACTATTTTTCAAGTATACAGAACTTGCAGAAATCCAGTTTGCATGATTTTATCCCCTTAAACAAATTCCTCTTGTGAATCTCAACCATAACACGCTCTCCTATATGCCCCAGTCGCATATGCCATAGAAGAGTGTCATCTGACTCAAATTCTGCTGTAAAAACTCCACCTACAATTGTATCTTCAAGTAGCTTGTAGATATTTCCTACTAATTTCTGACCCTTCATCACAATCATAACCCCTTTCTTCACTGTTAGAGCCCCACACTCTGACTTATAAGAGTAACCATTTGTATCTAAAGTGCCTGAAGAAATTAGATTCTTTTTCAACTCAGGTACATGCCTAACATTTTTCAAGGTCCTTATCACACCATCGAACATTTTAAATTTTATGGACCCCATTCCAATGACCTTACATGATGCATCATTACCCATCAGAACAGATCCAAAATTACCAGAACGATATGAATGAAACCAATCCGATGAGGACACGTGATATGAACATGCTTAATCAAGTACCCAACAGTCATTTAATTTTACAGAATTGCCTACAGAGACTGATAATATATCTCCATCTCCAGAATTCGTGTCTCATTCTGCAACACTAGTTGAGTTTGAGGACCCATCACCTTTCATTTCATCCCCTGCTTCTTATTGGGACAATCTCTCTTAAAGTGACCCATCTGATGGCATTTGTAGCACTTGATGTTTTTCTTATTTTGATTCCTAAATTTTGATCTTATGTTCTCTCTGAAAAAACCACCCCTATCCTTCCTTCTCTCACGATCCTGGTAGTCCTTTACGATCAACCCTTTACCCTGTGAAGTTTCACCAGTACACAGTTTCCGCTGGTTATAGGCTAACAGGGCTGATGTGACTTCCTCCAATTCGAGAGTCTCTTTACCCCACGTTAACGTGGTCACCAGATGGTCGTACGAAGGAGGAAGTGAACACAACAAAATCATTGCCTTGTCTTCATCAACAAACTTGATTTCAAGTCGTAGTAGATCACTGATGATTTGATTGAACACATTGGTGTGTTGAATTAGATCCGTACCCTCCAACATCTTCTGCCCGTACAGCCGTTGCTTCAGATGGAACTTGTTCGTGAGAGATTTTGACATATAATGATTCTCCAATTTCTCCCAAACCTCCACCGGGGACTCAATGTCCATGATGTGATATATGATTTCGTCGGCTAAATAAAGCCGAATTGTACCAACTGCTCGTGCTTCGAGTTCTTCCCAATCGGCATCTGACGTATCCTCTGGTTTCTTCTCAGATAGCGCCTTCACTATCTCTTGCTACGCTAATAAATCCTTCACCCTTCGCTGTCATAATCCAAAGTTCCCAAATCCGTCAAACTTCATCACATCGAATTTTGCAATCGAAGAACTCGCCATCTGAACCTTGCTCTGATACCAGTTTTTGGATTTTATGCGCAATATTAAAGAGATGAAAAAGAAAATCAACACAAGAATTTACGTGGTTTGGTGGTGTGCCTACGTCCACAAGATTGAAGTGGAGATTTCTTTATTCAGTAGTGAAAAATAGGGTTACAACATATTATTTATACCAACTCTAGCTTGAGCCCATATAAGACTTTAAGGCCCGTACAGGAAATATCCATGTACCGTACCCTAACAACCAGACAGTAAATTAAACCCACGCAAGGCCAATGCCGTCGCTCCACTCCTCTCACTCCACTCCGCTCCGCTCCACACCGGCATCGGCCCATTTGATACAGGACTTGTGTTCCACTCAATATGAGTCACATGCACAACAGATATGTTGATACCTCCGGTTAGCACTGTTACTTCGGAGTCTGCTTTTAGTGAAGGTAAAAGGGTTTTGACCAATGTCAGGAGCCGACTGAAAGAAGATATTTTGGAAGCGTTAATGTGCGTGAAGGATTGACAGGACGCTCATTTTCGACTACAAGATAAATACACTGAAATTGCATGTCGTCGGGTAAGTGATATTTGATTTAATTATAATAATCAAATTTTTTTTATTTTTTAATCATTAAATTTAATTTTCTTTAAAAAATTGTACACATTACAACAAGTTATTCGTGTACAATTTTTAACTCCTCCTACTTAAAATTGATATAGCCGGTCTCAAGCCCGGATAAAGGAGGAGTGTTTATATTTCATCTACTTTATTAAATGTATTTCAAAAAATAATTCGTCTTCATTATATAAATATTTTATACTTTATAAAAAATATTACAATATGATATAAATAAAAAAATAAAAAATTGTCTTCATTGAATTATTTGTATTCTTTAACACTTTTTATTTTTTTTAAAAGTGTTTTCATTACATTACTTCATTTATTTGTAAAACTCTTAATATAAAAAAAGGGACAAGCCCACGAGCCAAAGCTCGACTCAGCCCATGAGCTCGGACGAGCCACGAGCTCGCCCAAATTCAACGAGCTTAGCCACGAGCTCAGGTCGCCATGAGCGCGAGCTGAGCGCATGAGGTTAAGGGCTGAGCCGACCACTACATGTATTATTTCCCTACATACATATCATTCTTAGACAACACAA
>NW_019247093.1:11914-13774 GCF_002742605.1 Olea europaea var. sylvestris | reverse complement strand
TTTCGAGATTCCAAATATACCACGACGATCTACTCGATGAGTAGAATAAGTTGGTCTATTTACTTTTGTAATTTGACCATCAGATCAACTCTGAATATTTGATCGAAATTGACACGTAGTCACACCTTTTCATTTTCCACTTTTACACACGTTTTTATTTTCCAATTTTTGGTTAATTATTTGAACCAATTCCTACAGTATCATCATGCTACAAAGTAAACGGGGCATATAGGTATAAAATGAATTAAATACATTAACACTTTCCAAAAATAACTCTTTATTTAATATATAATCAACAAAATAATAACGAGTTAAAAATAAAACATTGCACAAAAGAAATGACTAAAAAGGAGCTTTTTTCTGAAAACAGGATGAGAAAGGACACCAAAAGTCAGAAAAAATTACAAAAAAATAGGTCATGTTATGTTTCAATTGATACTTCGTTTCTTTCATTAGTATTTTGAACATAATGCATCGGAAAATTGACCACTATATGTATCTCAAACAACTCAATATGCCAAACACCATGGCAAAAGTCCCTGGGGAACCCTTCCCGACTAGAGTGGGATTCCTCCCTTATTTAGGTCCAATCGGGGTAGGGACGAGAACCGTTGTCCCCACCTCGTTTATATTTATACAAACAAAAAAAAAATCAAAATCAAAATCACACCATTTTTATTATAAAATTAAAATAGATAAATAAATGAATAAAAATCACAAGATTTGAATTGACATCCTCAATGCATTCCCACCCTATTATCATTCCATCATGTAATAAAATTCTTTCCTCCCACACATAATACCATTTTCTTCATTTCAATATGTGTAAAAATCGATCCAATATATTAAATCATAAAAAAAATTACAAAAAAGATAATTATTGGAAGCCAAAATAATTAAGGGAAGTTGCATGAAATAAGTTAAAGGTGTCCATACTTCTAAAGAATGCTTGTGACTTTTTAATCATTAAGATTTGCCCCTTTATTCAGATAAAGAGGATAAAGTTTGTTCCCTCGTTACATTCTTACCACAATTTAATAATCCTTGTATAAATATTATAAGATGCTCATTCTAATATGATTTAGCCTAAGTTCCACTCAAGACCTAACAATTCCCATTATCTTCATAAAGTTATGAAACTAATCTTTGATTCTATCATATAGAACATAAGTTATTGATGATGAAATAGGAACATGGTATTTTTGCCTAATTAAATTCATTTGTATTGGAAGATTGACAAAATAGAATATAAATCAAAGCATATAAATGTCGAAGGACAATACTATGACATTCTATATTGTTGTCACTTATAATCAACGGATAGTGGTGTTAGCGAGAGCTATCAAGCTTTATTTAAATCTTCATAATTCTTGTTTCTACTTTTAATATATATCGATCTCAAAATTTATTTTCATTGGGCGGATAATATATTATGTTAATTTATTTTGATATATAGGGAATACAATTTAATGAAAGCATGGGTTTTCCAAGCATGTTGTCTCATTGTTCTTTTATTGAGGAGGGTTACTGATTGGACTATCGGGACTGATTCATCTTTACACTTCTAACTTAGCATCCGCTACAAAGAATAAATAACAATTGCGTGCCTCGATTTCGATTAAAAAAGCTTTATAACACCAGTCTTGTGATAGAGGGGTCACTACTTCATTGTCCAATATATGAAAATTCATCTCAACTTCATTGGACTATGAAATAGTAACTTCGATCAAATTTTGGTACAATTGTCTTAAGAAAAATAAATAGCTTCTAGATAATGATGAAGCTAAAATTCCGTTTATATGGCCTCTCTACTTCGATATTTAATATTATGTAAAAAAAATATACATCAAGTGTACTATA
>NW_019247093.1:0-2192 GCF_002742605.1 Olea europaea var. sylvestris | reverse complement strand
TCTTGCTCTTTTGTTGTTAATTCAATGAATTTGTCAGAAATGACTAATTATTTTAACTAACCAAAAACGGATCAAGTGTACATAACATTCTTCCGTTTCATTTATGATGTCAGCATGGAACTCTCTCATTTTAATTTCATCATCTTACTATGTAGTAGACGGGGAAATCATAGTCTTTGTGCATCATATTCCTGATTCCTGATAGTGGACTTTCTATGCTTCTTTCCTATAGGATGATTTATTCGTATATAACTTAAATTTGATTGAATTTCGGTTATTGCTTCTCTATGCAGGTGGGAAATGAGTTGGGAGCTGAGAAGCCATACAAAGCGAAGCTGGCTGCGATGGTCGCCCTGGCATGTGCATTTGTCATTGGAATTGTCAATGTTATTTGGACATCGATATTCCGGACAAGTTGGAGCGGCCTCTTCACCAAAGACGAAATGCTCAAATCTCTAGTTGCATCCGTTTTGCCAATTGTCGGCTTGTGCGAGCTCGGGAATTGTCCGCAAACCACTGGCTGTGGCATTCTACGTGGCGCAGCCAGGCCAGTTGTGGGTGCCCGTATAAATCTTGGCTCGTTCTATTTCGTGGGCACTCCAGTGGCTGTCGGCTTGGCCTTCTGGCTCAAGGTTGAGTTCAGCGGGCTGTGGTATGGACTTCTGTCGGCTCAAGTGGCCTGCGTCATTTCGATTCTGTATGTCATATTCAAGTGCATAGACTGGGAAGTGGAAACTTTGAAAGCCTCTAAGCTGACTAGCTTGGAAATGAGCAATAAAAGTACTGATGAAGAGAAAAAAGGACTATTAGTTTTAGAAAATCAAAACATTGATAATGTTGTCTAGGGCGTTGTCTGCCCTACGGGGATGGGTTGGTAGTGGGGGTGGGGTGTCTAAAAAATTTTGGTTTAAAACATGGGGTTCTGTGGTGAATGCACATTTTTTTGTGCAGGCAAAGAAAGTGATGGTGGCCCATACAGGTGTTCTATAACTTGAGGCTAGACAATTATTTTTGTTTTATCCGTCTGTGGGATTTGGTTTTGTGTTGTTCAACCTTNGTTCTGTCTAATCGTACCAAATATGCACGTATTAAGGTGGGTTAGACAGCACCTATGTTTAATCCTGTCATAGTACTGCATTCCTAACTATCTTCCACTAAGCGGTGAGGAGACTTATAACTTGTACAATCAATTTTGAAAGATGTTTTTGTCGAATGGAAGAACTTATACCTGTATCTCAATTTCAACTCGAACACGAGTTCTAATGTTTTGTGTTTTTCTGAAAAGGTGGTGGAGGAGCTGAAGGAACTATGGTCAATGGCACTGCCAATAACAGCAATGAATTTTTTAGTCTATGTCCGAGCCGTGGTTTCTGTCTTGTTCTTGGGTTGGCTTGGGAGCCTAGAGCTAGCCGGAGGTGCCCTCTCCATTGGCTTCACAAACATCACTGGCTATTCTGTTTTAGTAGGATTGGCTTCTGGGCTTGAGCCAGTTTGCAGCCAAGCCTATGGCAGCAAAAACTGGGATCTTCTCTCGGTCTCTCTCCACCGTATGATTTTCATACTTTTCTTGGCCATCATTCCAATAAGTGTTCTTTGGATCAATCTTGAATCAATAATGATTTTCATGGGACAAGACAAAGACATTACCTTAATGGCTGCTAAGTATTGTATCTATTCCCTTCCTGACCTGTTGACCAACACTTTGTTACAACCTTTGAGGGTTTATTTAAGGTCACAAGGGGTTACTAAGCCACAAATGTGGTGTACTTTAATGGCTGTGATATTTCACGTGCCGCTGAATTATTTTCTTGTGGTGGTAATGGGTTTGGGGGTTCCCGGGGTGGCGATGGCTTCGGTATTAACAAATCTGCATATGATGCTGCTGATGATGGGGTACGTGTACTCCTATGGGAGGTGGGAATGGAAATGGAAGGCCAGGATTGGTGATGTGTGTCGTGGGGTTGGGCCGTTGCTTAAGTTGGCTGTGCCTAGTTGCATTGGAATTTGTTTAGAGTGGTGGTGGTACGAGATTGTGACGGTGTTGGCCGGATATTTGCCTAATCCCAGGCTCGCGGTGGCTGCCACCGGGATACTTATCCAGACCACTAGCTTTATGTACACTGTGCCAATGGCCTTGGCTGGCTGCGTGTCAGCGAGGGTAATTTTTTTACAATTATTTCCATACATGAATC
>NW_019247092.1:0-1432 GCF_002742605.1 Olea europaea var. sylvestris | reverse complement strand
AGGACGAGAGAAATGAGAACTGGGGAAATACCCCAACATACACCAACATGAAAAAAATTATTCAATGAATCTGCAACGCTAAAAAAGAATCTAAGTAAAAGAATAAAAAAGTGCCCACGAAATATTATCTACTCGGTACAATCTAATGCAGAATACCATACATAGTAAACATTATATTTTACATTGTACTTTCCAGTTCACTCAAACGAAACGCCAAACATGCACTAAGAATCCTATTGTACATTTGAGTTTCTTTTTCTGTTTGTTAAAGTTAAACATCATCCTCAAGATGCAAGCAAAAGAACAATATTTTTTGCGTTGAATGTTGATCGACTCCTTAAGCGCAAAACCCAAAGGAAAAATACAAGCCGTGTCCATAGAAAAATAAAAACAGTATACGCCCAGTAAACAAATAATCAAACATCTATCCAAATAACTTCATAAACATCTGTATAAAGTACAGAACGGCACCAAACAGTTAGCCACTGTAAACTCCCTCGGAGAACATGTTCTCAGGATAAAACACTGCCTCGACTTGATTTCCACCAAACTTCCTTCCATTAAGTCCTTGTCGAGCTTTTGTAGCGCTTTCAATGTCCGCATACTCCAAGAACACCTACATAATACAGGCAGGTTAAACCCCAAATAGTGACTTTCTTCTAGCATGTTTGTCTAATAAGCTTCATGGTAAAACCTACATTTTCAGGCTTTTAAATAAGAAAAGTTACTGCAGTCAAAATAAGTAATTTACTGATAAGAATCTAAAGAGAAGACTGACTTTGGGAAAATATGGATTGAATTTAATTGCAGAAAATTATATGAACGATTACAAGACCTCTTTCCTGACTCTAATTTTGCCAGCCCTTCAAGGCTACTCCCCACCTTTATTTATAGCCTACTTCTAACAACTTTCTCTAACAGAACTCCCTCCCTAACAAACATTAGTTTCCCTTCCCGCCAGCTGGTAGCCCAACCTTCCTCATCTTCTAGAATATGTAAATTGGACGGAGGGGTCTATCAATACCCCCGGTTTCCAAAGACACCTTGTCCTCAAGGTGGAAGTTTGGGGAAGTGCTGAATGAGTGAGTCAACTGATTCCCATGAAGCCTTTGACCTGGGCAAGTCCTTCCAAAGAATCAAGACTTCCTTTTCTGGGGGTCGTCCTGGTGGTGCTTGTCGTATTCCCAAGACTTGTGCAGGCTCCACTACCCATTCGATATCGGAGCCGAGCTGAGGAGGGATCAGTGGATTGGCCATCTTTTGTCCCAATGCTTTCTTTAACTGTGAAATATGAAAAACAGGGTGTTTTGATGAAGAGGAAGTTTCAACTGGTATGCTACCAATCCAATACGTTTCAAGACTTCAAATGGACCAAAATGCTTAGGACCAAGTTTCTCATTTGGCTTGTTTGCGAATGAGTGAAGGCGATAGG
>NW_019247091.1:0-1432 GCF_002742605.1 Olea europaea var. sylvestris | reverse complement strand
TACGCTCAATTCTTCGTACGTCGACTATCCAAGGGTTCCAAATATGAAAGTGCTCATTCTTTCGAAAAATGGCTGAAATCCCTAGAACGTCATGACGAAGTCATGAGTGTAATCCAAAACGGTCGCTACATTTCCAGAAAGTACTTATGGGCCCAAAACGGACATCGTGCGCAAAAGTTACGCCCAACACTTCGTACGCCAACTATCCAAGCTTTCTAGAAATGCTAGTGCTCATTCTTTCGAAAAATGGCTAAAATCCCTCAAACGTCACGACAAAGCGAAGAGCTCAATCCAAAACAGCCGCTACATTTCCAAAAAGTACTTATGGGCCCAAAACGAACACTGTGTGCAAAAGTTACGCTCAATTCTTGGTACGCCGACTATCCAAGCGTTCCAAATATAAAAGTGCTAATTCTTGCGAAAGATGGACAAAATCCATCAAACGTCTTGACTAAGTTGTGAGTTCAATCCAAAACGGTCACTACATTTCCAAAATGTACTTATGGGCCCAAAACAGACACCACGTGCAAAAGTTATGCCCAATTCTTCGTACTCTGACTATCCAAGCTTTCCAGAAATGCAGGTGCTCATTCTTTCAAAAAATGTCTAAAATCCCTCCAACGTCATGATGAAGCGTAGAGCTCAATCCAAAACGATCGCTGCATTTCCAAAAAGTACTTATGGGCCCAAAACGGACACCGTGTACAAAAGTTATGCTCAATTCTTCGTACGACGACTATCCAAGCGTTCCAAATATGAAAGTGCTCATTCTTTCAAAAAAGGGGTGAAATTCCTCGAACGTCACGACGAAGTTGTGAGCTCAAACCAAATATACCGCTACATTTCCAAAAAGTACTTATGGGCCCAAAACGGACACCGTGTGTAAAAGTTACGCTCAATTCTTCGCACGCCGACTATCCAAGCGTTCCAAATATAAAAGTGCTCATTCTTTCTAAAAATGGCCAAAATCCCTCGAACGTCACGATGAAGTCATGAGTTCAATCCAAAACGGTTGCTACATTTCCAAAAAGTACTTATGGGCCCAAAACGGACACCGTGTGTAAAAGTTACGCTCAATTCTTCGCACGCCGACTATCCAAGCGTTCCAAATATAAAAGTGCTCATTCTTTCAAAAAATGGCCGAAATTCCTCGAACATCACGACGAATTCGTGAGTTCAATCCAAAACGGTCGCTACATTTCCGAAAAGTACTTATGGGCCCAAAACGGACACCGTGTGCAAAAGTTACGCTCAATTCTTCGTATGCCGGCTATCCAAGCTTTCCAGAGATGCAAGTGCTCATTCTTTTGAAAAATGGCTGAAATCCCTCAAACGTCATGGTGAAGCGAAGGGCTCAATCCAAAACGGTCGCTACATTTCCAAAAAGTACTTATGGGCCCAAAACGGACACCGTGTGCAAAAGTTACGCTCA
>NW_019247090.1:0-1432 GCF_002742605.1 Olea europaea var. sylvestris | reverse complement strand
GTCATTTTTTACGACGGTGTCGAAATGGGCTAAAATTTGACCAGTTGATCGAAAACAAAAATCGAGCTAGGGGCAATTTCGTCTTTTTTCGCGACTGGGTTTGAATGGGCAAAAATTTGACATTTTGATCGGAAACAAAAATCGCCCCGAGGGCAATTTCGTCATTTTTCGCGACGGTATCGAAATGGGCTCAAATTTGACATTTTGATCGGAAACAAAAACCATGTCGGGGGCAATTTCGTCATTTTTCGCGACGGTATCGAAATGGTCTCAAATTTGACATTTTGATCGGAAACAAAAATCGCGCTGGGGGCAATTTCGTCATTTTTCGCGACGGTGTCGAAATGGGCTCAAATTTGACATTTTGATCGGAAAAAAAAATCGCGCCGGGTGCAATATCGTCATTTTTCGCGACGGTGTCGAACTGGGCTCAAATTTATCAGTTTGATCGGAAACAAAAACCGCGTCGGGGACAATATCATCATTTTTCGCGACGGTGTCGGAATGGGCTAAAATTTGACAGGCTGATCGGAAACAAAAATCGCGCCGGGGGCAATATCGTCATTTTTCGCGACGGTCTCGGAATGGGCTAAAATTTGACAGGCTGATCGGAAACAAAAATCGCGCCGGGGGCAATATCGTCATTTTTCGCGACGGTCTCGGAATGGGCTAAAATTTGACAGGCTGATCGGAAACAAAAATCGCGCCGGGGGCAATATCGTCATTTTTCGCGACGGTCTCGGAATGGGCTAAAATTTGACAGGCTGATCGGAAACAAAAATCGCGCCGGGGGCAATATCGTCATTTTTCGCGACGGTCTCGGAATGGGCTAAAATTTGACAGGCTGATCGGAAACAAAAATCGCGCCGGGGGCAATATCGTCATTTTTCGCGACGGTATCGAAATGGGCTCAAATTTGATAGTTTGATCGGAAACAAAAACCGCGTCGGGGGCAATATCATCATTTTTCGCGACGGTGTCGAAATGGGCTCAAATTTGATAGTTTGATCGGAAACAAAAACTGCGTCGGGGGCAATTTCGTCATTTTTCGAGACCATGTAGGAGTTGTCTAAAATTTGACATTTTCATCGGAAACAAAAATCGCGTCGGGGGCAATTTCGTCATTTTTTACGACGGTGTCGAAATGGGCTAAAATTTGACCAGTTGATCGAAAACAAAAATCGAGCTAGGGGCAATTTCGTCATTTTTCGCGACGGTGTCGGAATGTGCTAAAATTTGACAGATTGATCGGAAACAAAAATCGGGCCGGGGACAATTTCGTCATTTTTCGCGACGGTGTGGGAATGAGCTAAAATTTGACAGATTGATCGGAAACAAAAATCGCATCGGGGGCAATTTCGACATTTTTCGCGACGGTGTCGGAATGGGCTAAAATTTGACTGATTGATCGGAAACAAAAATCGCGCCGGGG
>NW_019247089.1:0-1432 GCF_002742605.1 Olea europaea var. sylvestris | reverse complement strand
TTTTTTTCTTTTTATTATGTATTTTCAAGATGGTTTAAATTAGTACGGACATATTTTTGTAGATTTTTATTTTCTGAGTTACTTAATTTGTTCACGTTGAGGCTTACTCGTAGCCTAATAGGTAAAATGCCTCGGTGCTCGATTGGATATTTTTGAACATTGGTTGATCCTTCAATGATATAGTTAATAAATGTGTAGAACAATAACGAGTATACCAACCAGAACTTTCTCTCATGACTTTTTCATCATCAATATTATGTGAATGATTATTCGCCGTGTATAGTCTTTAATGCCAGGTACCTCCTCGATCACCTTCTTAGTATTGAAGTGGAAATTAGAAATCAGTTGATGGTTTTTTTTTCTTCTTAAAATTTTCCACCCTCCATCTTGTTCACAAGCTTTTGGATGGAATAAAGTTCTTTGTGTCTTGCAGACATTTAAAATAATGCCGTGATTTATTGAAATTAACATCACTTGCTATGTATCGATTATTGTATTGGTAGTTTTGTCCTATTAATGACTATATCCCCAAATCTGGCTCTCTATCGATGCGTTAAGGATCTACTGAAACATTCATTTGATATTGCTAGTTTATTTTTTTCCCTTTTGAAATTTCATTTTGGATCTTGAACTGGGCATATTACTCTGTGTTATCTCACAGATGGAGAATAAATGGATTTGACCTTCGCCATTCATTCAATTTTGATTCCGATTCTTTCCCTTGCCATATGATTATTTTTTTCCCTTTCCTCCTATGTTCATATTGCAGATCTATTTACAAGAGGTATTGATATTCAAGCTGTCAATGTCGTTATCAATTTTGATTTTCCTAAGAACTCAGAAACTTATCTTCACAGGGTAAGTTAGCTGGGATGCTTCTTTTCTATTCCTGCTCATTGCGTGATTTTCTTATGGATGTTATTGAATGCTGTAGGTTGGTCGATCTGGAAGGTTTGGACACCTTGGTGTAGCTGTGAACCTGATTACTTACGAGGACCGCTTCAATTTGTAAGAATGCCATTTCTTTTGTTTATGACAATATAAGAGGGTCGTCCATATTATAACTATCTTTTTTGTTTTTCTTGTATCTGTATTCTTGCAGGTACAGGATTGAACAGGAACTTGGGACAGAGATCAAGCAGATTCCTCCACATATAGATCAGGCTATCTACTGTCGGTGATCTGAAAGTGCCTATTTTGATGCAAAAAGTGGTACTACTGGTGAGTTATAGCACGCTCGTATTTGTGCATGTATATAATTGAATAAGCTTTCAACTTCTCTCTAATTCACTTCAAACAGTAATTGAAAGTTACAAACGCTTCCTTGTACTGTACAAGTTTCTTTCACCTTTTCAATCTCTTTTTTAAGATTTAACAGTTGATGTGATGAGTTGATCTTTCAGCTTTAATTATGACTAATGCTACTTTTACA
>NW_019247088.1:0-1432 GCF_002742605.1 Olea europaea var. sylvestris | reverse complement strand
GGAATAAATATGAGGAGAACTCAGGTTAGATATCGAGGAATATCTGAACCATGATCTGTACGATGTATTTGATTTGCGAGATTCGACATATGCCTTAAGAAAGGGAGAAAACATCATAACACGTGTTTCATACCACGTGTGCTTTAACAACCAATGAGAAATGAAAGAATTGATCCCTGCTTCTTCATTGTGTGAGTCTCTGAAGCGTATTTGACCTCACTTATATATACCCTATGACTTTTGACTGTTTCTCATAATTTTATTTCAGTGTTGCTACTTTAGCATGTTACCAATAACTATGGTTGATTCAATTTGATGGGACATGTCTAGGAAAGCAGTTGATTTGAAATGAAAGGATTCAAGTAGGAAAGGAAGACTGTTTAACTAACACCTCAGCTTGTATTCACCGGCCGAACAATTGTGTTGATTATTTGAGTTTCATAACACAATTGTGAATACAATATAAACAAGAAAGTTGAGTATGTTCTAAATTAAATTGAGGGGTAAAAAATACTCAAACTGGTGTTACAAAATATGTCTGGGGTATAGCGAGAAATATAATTCATCTTTTAAAGCAGCTATATATCCCTTACAGGTGTATATTGTTGTATGCTCTTAAATTAACTCGCTGGTCGCACAATCCATTTACCTGTATGAACTTGGAGATGTTGAGACTTATATAATTTATATTATATTAGAATCAAGTCAAGCCCATCATGTGCGAGTGAGAGATGTTGGAAGAAATCGGGTTGCCCATGTGGGTTGACCCGACCCGACCCGGTTTGCATGGAAGTGAATTTTGGAGGGAGGGGTTGAAAGTTGAATTTGAAAGTTAACCTCCCCACCACCTATAACTCTCATCGTCAACTTCCATTCTTCATTATTCAGAAAAGTAAAAACAAAAAAGAGATTCAAAATTCGGGTTCTTTCAAGGTGTAAAAATTGGATACGGGTGGAGGCTTGATTTTTGGGAAAATTACATCTCTAATTGGGTTCTTGGATTGTGAACAACAAACTTCTTCCTTGATGATCTAGTTTTGACCAAGAAGCGGGTACAAGGCGGTGTTGGAGGCAAGCAATCAATAGGTAAGTAATTCGACCTCGTTTTTGGGATTTTCAATTAAGTTTCACAACATAAATTTGGTTAAAAGCATGAAAGCATGTTTTACATAAAGCAATCAATTCCTTATTCAATCCAAAGACGAAATGATACTATGATTTCAGTAAAATTGAAAATAATAATAAATAATGCCATGAATAAATAATAATAAATTTATATTTAGCAGGAAAAAAATAATATAGTACAACACATAATATGTTCTTCTCCTCCTTCTTCTTACTTTCTTGGTGAATTTTCAAGCATGAGATAACTACCAATGGGAATTCCCAAATAAACAAGCAAATAAATAAATATATAATTTTTTTTCCTATT
>NW_019247087.1:1267-1432 GCF_002742605.1 Olea europaea var. sylvestris | reverse complement strand
ATTTCGACACCGTCGCGAAAAATGACGAAATTGACCCCGGCGCGATTTTTGTTTCCGATCAAACTGTCAAATTTTAGCCCATTCCGACACCGTCGCGAAAAGTGACAAAATTGCCCCGGCGCGATTTTTGTTTCCGATCAAAATGACAAATTTGAGCCCATTTCA
>NW_019247087.1:827-959 GCF_002742605.1 Olea europaea var. sylvestris | reverse complement strand
CGCGATTTTTGTTTCCGATCAAAATGTCAAATTTTAGCCCATTCCGACACCGTCGCGAAAAATGACGAAATCGCCCCTGGCGTGGTTTTTATTTCCGATCAAACTGACAAATTTGAGCCCATTTCGAAACCT
>NW_019247087.1:0-232 GCF_002742605.1 Olea europaea var. sylvestris | reverse complement strand
AAAATGACGAAATTGCCCACGGCGCGATTTTTGTTTCCAATCAAATTGTCAAATTTGAGCGAATTTCGACACCGTCGCGAAAATTGACAAAATTGCCCCGGTGCGATTTCTGTTTCCGATCAAACTGTCAAATTTGAGCACATTTCGATGCCGTCGCGAAAAATGACGAAATTGCCCCCGGTGCGATTTTTGTTTCCGATCAAACTAACAAATTTGAGCCCATTTCGACACC
>NW_019247086.1:0-1432 GCF_002742605.1 Olea europaea var. sylvestris | reverse complement strand
TTATTCATTCATGATAATCACATAAATTCTTAACAATTTAGCAAGACATTTAATGTAAATAAATTATGCATATTTTTCTACTTGATTAGGAGATTGAAGTTTGGACTATTCTCATTACCCGTGGTGATTTTTTTAAACTTGTAACCAATGAATCTTTATCTTACTATTAGTTATTTTAATACAATAACTTAAATAATAATTTATTTGTTCAAAATAATAACTATGACTTAAAAATAATTTTTTTATGTAACCGTGTCACTGTTCATTGAAGTGGACAGTTTTTTTTTTTTTTTGAGTCTACATAATTGATTTTACAACCTGAACCACTTTGTGACTCCCGAGTCCTAAAAACCGAGAGTCATAAAAGATAATTTATAAAAGAGAACTTATTTAAGATTCATTTCATAAATTGATGTTACAAGAAATTGTCTTTGTATGAAAATGAAATAAAAAAAAAATAAAAATGCTTATGTCTTCATCCAAGCACTTAGAAGTTTAGCCTAGCATACTAATGATGAATTGACAACATAATATATGAATATTCATCATTTGAAAAATATATTTACTAGAAGAAAAATTAGAATCAATTTTGCCTCTTTGAATTCTTCCAAATGAGCACGCAATTAATTTCGGGTTATTTCTAGCTTTTGATCTTCAATTTCAAGCTATGAATTTTTGAACTCTGGATATTAATTACCTCGAATCTCTTTCTAGCCATTTTCTTTATAGTCTTGAACAAAGAATATCAAAAGTACTAACCCAAAATAGGTTAAATAATTTGCAAAAGCGTATTTCAAAACGTACACGAAACCAAAAAAGAACATAACTTTTCCCAAAATAACACCATGTATTCGCATGCCATTCATTTGTTCGAACACATTGGTATTTTCATGTTCCTCACTATTTTTCCTAAACATGCCTTTACGGCCATAAGGGGTTTTGTACATTGTGATCGCAAGGTATATCTTTTATTTTGGTTCTACAATTTAGTCCTCGCTTTATCAACTTCCTGCTTATGTCGCTTATGTCGTTCGTAATTTTAATCCAAGCCCTTGATCTTTTATTTCATATCAAGTTGGTCACACTCAGAATTATGCACAATACACATAATTTTTTTTCGATTTTTGTTCTTTTTCTCCAAAAACTCGTCGAACATCAAGTTTTACCGAAACAAATAATATTTGGACAAGATTAAGCAATACTTTTCAAAAAGTACTTATAAATATTCATATTTAACGGACTAAAAGAGTGAATAAAATATACTTATGAAAATCTCCCTATAATGCCTCGAAACCTATGTCTCGAAGGGTACTAAAATAATTCCTTTAGCCATTATAAAAGTTGATCGACACACTGTAATACAAAAAATATGAAGAACTTTATGGAAAAAAATAAACTATTTTATTGTCTCATAATATGTGAAATAAATTCA
>NW_019247085.1:1146-1432 GCF_002742605.1 Olea europaea var. sylvestris | reverse complement strand
CGGCATTTTTCTCGACGGTGTCGAAATGGGCTGAAATTTGACAGATTGATCGGAAACAAAAATCGCGTCGGGGGCAATTTCGTTATTTTTTCGCGACGGCATCGGAATGAGCTGAAATTTGACAGATTGATCTGAAACAAAAATCGCGCCGGGGGCAATTTCTTCATTTTTCGCGGGGGTGTCGTAATGGACTGAAATTTGACTCATTGATCGGAAACAAAAATCGCGCTGAGGGTAATTTCGTCATTTTTCGCGACGGTGTCGGAATGGGCTAAAATTTAGCAGG
>NW_019247085.1:0-1079 GCF_002742605.1 Olea europaea var. sylvestris | reverse complement strand
CGTGGGCAATTTCGTCATTTTTTGCGACGGTGTCGGAATGGGCTGAAATTTGGCAGGTTGATCGGAAACAAAAATCGCGCCGAGGGGAATTTCGTCATTTTTTCGCGATGGTGGGCTGAAATTTGACAGATTGATCGGAAACAAAAATCGTGCCAGGGGTAATTTCGTCATTTTTCGCGACGGTGTCGGAATGGGCCAAAATTTGACAAATTGATCGGATACAAAAATCGCACCGGGGGCAATATCGTCTTTTTTTCGCGACGGCGTCAGAAGGGGCTGAAATTTGGCGGGTTGATCGGAAAAAAAAATCGCGTCGTGGGCAATTTCGTCATTTTTCGCGACGGTGTCGGAATGGGCTAAAATTTTGCAGGTTGATCGGAAACAAAAATCGCTCCGGGGTAATTTCGTCATTTTTTGCGACGGTGTCTGAATGGGATGAAATTTGAGAGATTGATCGGAAACAAAAATCGCATCGGGGGCAATTTCGTCATTTTTCTCGACGGTGTCGAAATGGGCTGAAATTTGGCTGGTTGATCGGAAACAAAAATCGCGCCGGGGGCAATTTCGTCATTTTTCGCGCCGGGGTCGGAATGGCATGAAATTTGAGAGATTGATCAGAAACAAAAATCGCGTCGTGGGCAATTTCGTCACTTTTCGCGACGGTGTCGGAATGGGCTAAAATTTAGCAGGTTGATCGGAAACAAAAATCGCGCCGGGCAATTTCGTCATTTTTCGTGACGGTGTGGGAATGGCATGAAATTTGAGAGATTGATCAGAAACAAAAATCGCGTCGGGGGCAATTACGGCATTTTTCTCGACGGTGTCGAAATGGGCTGAAATTTGACAGATTGATCGGAAACAAAAATCGCGCCGGGGGCAATTTCTTCATTTTTCGCGACGGTGTCAGAATGGGCTGAAATTTGACGGATTGATCGGAAACAAAAATCGCAATGAGGGTAATTTCGTCATTTTTCGCGACGGTGTCAGAATGGGCTGAAATTTGACGGATTCATCGGAAACAAAAATCGCGCCGGGGGCAATTTCGTCATTTTTCGCGACGGTGTCGGAATGGGCTAAAA
>NW_019247084.1:0-1432 GCF_002742605.1 Olea europaea var. sylvestris | reverse complement strand
ACTAACATAATATAGATCCATAAAACATCAACACAAAAAGACAACCCCTTGCAAAACTTCATCATGGTATATGTGAAGAAGTCGATATGAATTACATAATAACACATAACTGGAGAACTCTTTGAAAGAGAAAATATACTACGAAGATAAGCATCAATACAAAGGTAATTTCCTTCAAATGCTGTCATGATCTTAAGTCATTTTATATAAATAATCATTTTGGTAACCAAATAAAAACCTAATGTTCAATTCAAATAAACCACCCATCAACTTCTTGATTTTAAACAACATAATTTCAATTGAGACTGAATGTAAATGTAAATAGAATTAAAATAGAAAAGAAGTTAAGCATACATTTGTTGTGATTACAGTGAATCCACTTCGATGTACCTAATTGGCCATACAATTGTACTTCCTAATGCATCTTCAAGAAGAAAAAGCTCATGTGTTGGACAATATAAGCTAACATTATCAATCACTTCATTAAACCAAAATGTCCAACATTTATTGTCAAGGGGTACATGATGCACTAGATCACTTGGATTTGTTGATGTGACTTCACATTTTGCAACAATATCAACTTTTCCAAACCAAGATAACAATTTGCATTTCTTATTTTGAAGGTTATCTCCACAATTCAAGTTTTTGTCTCTAGGTTGTAAAATTCATATTCAATTATACAATTTATTATTTTGAATATAGAAAGTATATGTAATTTAGAATAATATTCATTGATTCTAGTTTTTCATTTACATTATCTTCTGTTTAGCATTTTTACTCTTCACTTGAAACAAAGCTTTCAATTCTTTAATTTAATCTCTCTGCTCTTAGACTTGAGTTTGCAAGTTATGATTGTGCACCAAAGCATTCAACTTTGAAGGAGTTACACCGAAACCAAGACCTTTTACCTGTTATCGACGTTTTGGACCAAGTACTCTTGCAACACCATCATCTTTGAGGGAGTGTTTGTTTGGAGAGATAACTGTCTCCGAATATGCTTTTATTTTGTTCTGATATGAGGAAATACATTAATGGGCTAAAATTATAAATATAAGCTTTGAATGATAAAAAATTACTAAAAGCAATATTGTTACCAATCTCAGTTGATTCATTAATAGGTTTACTATTTTTTCGCATATGTCCTCAAATATAAACATCATCTCTCGTTATGGAATTAGGGTCTTCACTTTAAGCACATTTCATTTTACATATTTCATATGTGTGATAGTTTGTAAACGTTTATAATTTTTCAAACAAATTTAACTTTTAATTGAACAATTTTTTCCATTTTAGCTTCTAAGCGAGCAAAGCCCTTTTCACTTGTTGTATGCATTATAGTTTGACTTGCCTTCATCTTTTTGAATCTTTCATTCTTTTCCTACAAAATCAATTAGTACTATATAACCATAAATTTTATTAGGAATATAGAGCA
>NW_019247083.1:640-1432 GCF_002742605.1 Olea europaea var. sylvestris | reverse complement strand
GGGCATTTTCGTAATTTTTCGCGACTGTGTCGAAATGGGCTAAAATTTGACAGGTCGATCGGAAACAAAAACCGCGCCGGGGGTATTTTCGTAATTTTTCGCGACTGTGTCGAAATGGGCTAAAATTTTACAGGTCGATCGGAAACAAAAACCGCGCCAAGGGCAATTTCGTCAATTTTCGCGACGGTGTCGGAATGGGCTAAAATTTCACAGGTCGATCGGAAATGAAAACCGCGCCGGGGGTAATTTTGTCATTTTTCGCGACCCTGTCGAAATGGGCTAAAATTTGACAGGTCGATCGGAAACAGAAATTGCGCACGTGGCAATTTCAACATTTTTCGCGACCGTGTCGAAATGGGCTAAAATTTGACAGGTCGATCGGAAACAAAAATCCCGCCGGGGGCAATTTTGTCATTTTTCGCGACGTTGTCGGAATGGGCTAAAATTTGACAGGTCGATTGGAAACGGAAATCGCGTCGGTGGCAATTTCGTCATTTTTCGCGGCTGCGTCGATATGTGCTAAAATTGTGACCGGTCGATCGGAAACAAAAATCGTGCCGGGGGCATTTTCGTCATTTTTCGCGACTATGTCGAAATGGGCTAAAATTTTACCGGTCGATCGGAAACAAAAACCGCGCCGGGGGCATTTTCGTCATTTTTCGCCACTGTGTCGAAATGGGCTAAAATTTTACAGGTCGATCGGAAGCAAAAACCGCGCCAGGGGCAATTTCATCATTTTTCGCGTCGGTGTCGGAATGGGCTAAAATTTGACAGGTCGATCGGAAACAAAAA
>NW_019247083.1:0-387 GCF_002742605.1 Olea europaea var. sylvestris | reverse complement strand
GGTTGATCGGAAACAAAAACCGCGCCGGGGGCAATTTCGTCATTTTTCGCAACTATGACGGAATTGGCTAAAATTTGAAAGGTTGATCGGAAACACGAACCGCGCCTGGGTCATTATCGTCATTTTTCGCGACTGTGTTGGAATGGCCTCAAATTTGACAGGTTGATCGGGAACAAAAATCTTGCCGGGTGAATTTCGTCATTTTTCGCAATTATGTCGGAATTGGCCAAAATTTGAAAGGTTGATCGGAAACACGAACCGCGCCGTGGGCAATTTCATCATTTTTCGCGATTGTGTCGGAATAGGCTAAAATTTGACAGGTTGATCGGAAACAAAAATCGCGCCGGGGTCATTTTCGTCATTTTTCGCGACTGTGCCGGAATGGGC
>NW_019247082.1:69495-70916 GCF_002742605.1 Olea europaea var. sylvestris | reverse complement strand
TAAGAAATACACCGCAACAGAATGGGGTCGCGGAAAGACTGAATCGCACATTTCGAGAGAAATCAATGTGTATGCGATCCTATACGGGTTTGGGCAGAGTCGGTTGTAAATGCTTGCTATATTGTGAACCGGTCTCCACATTCAAGGTTAGATGGAGATGTACTTTATAGGGTATTGACAGGAGAACATGCAGATTATGAGAAACTCAGAACATTCGGATGCACAGCCTACTATCATGTCAACGAGGGAAAGCTTGATGCGAGGGCCAAGAAGGCTATATTCTTGGGGTATGTGGCAGGTGTTAAAGGCTATCGCCTTTGGTGTGTAGAGGATTCTAAGTTCATAATCACCAGAGATGTTATTTTTGATGAGAACTCCATGGTAGCTTCGTTGAAAGCTACAGTGCCTGGTGGTGATGATGTTGAGACTACAATGTCTCAAGTTGTTGACATAGAATCTAGAGATCAACCTGATTCTAGGCATATTCAAGAGGAGCATCATACAGACACTCAAGATGAGAGTGATGATGCACTTGAACAAGAGGCGGTTTAGCAAGAGAATGTACAGGCATAGCAACAACAGCAGCTTGCAGATAACTTGGCTTCCTCGAGGCCACGCCGTACTTACAAGCAAGTTCTAAAGTTGGGGTCAGACGAGCCTTTGAGGCACAATGGGCAGACAAATTTGGTTGAGTATGCACTCTCGGTGGAGGATGATGAGCCTACCACTTTCAAGGAAGCTATTTTAAACAATAATAGCGAGAGTTGGTTGGTGGCAATGGAAGAAGAGATGGAATCACTTCACAAGAATCAAACATGGGAGGTTGTCCCATTACCCATAGGTAAGAAAGCTATTGGTTGCAAGTGGTTGTATAAAAAGAAGGAGGATCCTACCAAGTTCGGTGGTACAAGATTCAAAACGAGGTTAGTGGCTAAGGGGTTTGCACAAAGAGAGGGAGTTGACTACAATGAGATCTTTTCTCCTGTGGTCAAGCACACTTCCATTCGGGTGCTATTGAGTATTGTTGCTCATCATGATCTTGAGCTGGAACAATTCGATGTCAAAATCGCCTTCTTGCACGGGGACCTGGATGAGGAGATCTATATGCATCAACCTGAGGGCTACAAGGTTGAGGATAAGGAACGTCAGGTATGTCGCTTGAGAAAATCACTATATGGATTGAAGCAATCTCCTCGACAATGGTACAAGTGATTTGACTCCTTCATGCTAAAGCATTGTTTCTCCAGAAGTGAGTATGACTGCTGTGTTTATATTCGAAAACTTCGGGGGGGGGTAACTATATCTATCTTCTTCTATATGTGGATGACATGCTTATCGCTTCGAAAAGCAAGGTGGAGATAGATAAGTTGAAATCTCAACTTGGTAAAGAGTTTGAGATGAAGGATATGGGGGCTGCTAGG
>NW_019247082.1:65816-69374 GCF_002742605.1 Olea europaea var. sylvestris | reverse complement strand
CAGAAAGGCTACATTGAGCGGGTTATTGCTAGGTTCGGGTTGCAAGGTGCAAAGTCGGTGGTGACTTCATTGGCTCCACATTTTAGGCTCTCTGATAAACAATCTCCTACTACAGCGGAAGAAAAGGTACGCATGGATCGTGTGCCTTATGCTAGTGCAGTTGGTAGTTTGATGTATGCCATGGTGTGTACACGCCCAGATATTTCACAGGCGGTGAGTGTGGTCAATAGATTCATGGTGAATCCGGGGAAGGCACACTGGGAAGCTGTGAAGTGGATCCTGAGGTACTTAAAAGGTACTGCGGATACGGGTCTATGTTTTGGTGAAGATGCATGTCATATAAGTGGGTTTGTGGACTCGGATTATGCAGGTGATCTAGATAGATGACGATCTACTACTGGATATGTGTTTTGCATACATGGTGCCCCAGTTAGTTGGCAATCGATGTTACATGCTACAGTTGCTCTTTCTACTACAGAGGCCGAGTATATGGCCATGGCAGAGGGAGTGAAGGAAGCATTGTGGTTGTGGGGTCTTCTAGATGATTTGGGGATTGAGCAGGATTGTGTGGACTTGTGGTGTGATAGCCAAAGTGCAATTCACTTGGTTAAGAATCAGGTTCATCATGCTCGAACCAAGCATATTGACGTCATGTATCATTTTGTGCGTGATGTTATAGAGGAATGTGATATTTCACTCTCGAAGGTACACACAAATGAGAACCCAGCTGACATGTTAATCAAAGTGGTGACGGGTAGTAAGTTTCAACATTGCTTGGACTTACTTCACATTAGTCCGTGTTGATATGCCCAAGAGGGCATGGCCCTTCGGGGCGAGGTTGAAATGAGGTGGAGAGTATATGAAGGTGCAGGTAAACTACGGAGGCTTGATCTCGAGTTTTTTGGGTACGTAGGCAATCATGGTTTGAATGGTGCAGCCGAGTTTTGGTGCTTGTTTCTTCTTCTTGTGTTCGTCCAAAATTTGAGGTTTATAAAATGATGTACGAGGTGGAGAATTGTGAGAAGAAGGGAGAAGGGTGAAGGTGGTGAAGGTAGTGAAGGCAGCGCCTAGGCGCCATGTGCAGGCGCCTAGGCGCCCCGACTGTGGAGCCAAGGCAGAATGTTGGCGCCTAGGCGCCCCGGCATGTATATATATATATTGCCATTTTTCCCTCTTTCATTAATTTTCAAGACCTAGAGCCCGGTTCTAAGAGAGGAAAAGAGAGAAAACTTGGAGAGAATTTTACAAGATTGAAAGGTTGTTCATCTTGGGTATAAATTCAAAGTTATTTTCTTTCTTGGGGATTAACTTGAGACTTGTTCAAGTAATCCAAACACATTGATCTTCATATATTCCATTGAAATCATTTCTTCCTCATTTTCTTGTTCTTCAAGTGTTTTGGAAATTTTACATTGTCAACTTTGTTTGATCTTTGGGCTATCTTTGGGAGGTGTTTTCCCAACAACAAGGAAGGAATACAACTGAGCAGTAGAATGTCACCTTGATGTGGAAATCATCAATTTGAACACATAAAATTCTTTTGATGTTAAAAGTAGTAGCTGAATGTCCTAGAGCATACCAATTCTGAAGCTCTATTCAAGGGTCTATGGTCGCTTACTGTTAACACTTTGTTAATCTGGAGCTAAAGCACAAGAAGAAACACGAAATATAATCAAGTTTATCTCTTCGTACAAAGTTACCTTTTGCACAGGCAGAGACATTAGATATGATGTCTTCTTCAAGAGAATGCTCAAATAGAACACAATATGGTTGGCTTACGGCAGCCAGATGGTGAGGTGATGATGCACAAGCTATCTCTACCAGTACGTGTAACTCCGTGATATTTTTCTTCCTTGATTTCAGGATCATATGCCCATAAGATCGAAGCTCTCTCTCACTAATCAGACATCAAAATCAGCCTTTTTAAATTCCTCTTGGAACAAGACTGTTTAATGATTATGTTGACAGTTTAGGAAAGACAAAAGGATTAATTTGACGTACATTTTTCATTTGGAAAATTCATAACCAGAAACATGTCTCCTTGATCTAATATTTACATTATAGAGCTGACAATACTTAACCCCCAGTTAGAGAAAATCATTATAACCTTTGCCTTGACATATTGACGTGTAACAAATTGAATTCGACTCTTTGTCTTGAGAAATACCATCGATTTCAGTCTTTGAAACAAATGCAAGACACAAAACCAATCCAAACATAAGTCCCGATAGCATTGGAGAAACGTTTGCACAGATGGGATTTCCTCTGCTAACGAAGTGTCAAGTCTTGTCTAACAAAGTGATGGTTCTGCAACTTAATAAATGTAAAGTGGGCTAGCAAAGTCAAAGTGATGCCTAGGATTAGATGTATGGATTAGGAAGATAAGGCCACGTGTACTCCCATCCGAGAGCCACAATTTACCTTGTACTCCTATAAATGTTCCCCCATGTTACCATTGTAAATCTAATGTAATTTTGAATACAAAATTGAATACATAAACAAGTACTAAAGAACTTGCTCTGCTTATTCTCTTGTTACACAATCGAGTTTACATAAGTATTCACCAACTACGATCAGTAATTATTGCACAATTGTTCTGCTAAAGTCTTGTCGGATTCCGAACGTTGTCATCCGCGCCTTTGATCCGCTCCCACGCCTTTACTCGGATCTCCCTAGACCGCTTGCGTGTCTTAGCGTGTTGGAACAAACTTACGTATACATGGGTGGATCTGGAATCTATTGTCCGCGTGGCCCCCAATCAGAAACGAGGTCAACAGAAATAATGAGTTATTAGAAACGTTATCCAAATTCTAGCTCTCTATCTCTTAGAACTTTACTTGGATGATAATTTTGTGATGACAAATTATTGAGGAAGAATCCGAGAAATGAGACCATATCACAACATTCACTGTTGCTACATTTTAATTCCACGAGGTTACTAGGAAACTACCTTCTATTTGATTGGTTTCTTTTCTACGGTGGGATGGATCAAACAGGGAAACTTCCATTTCTTTTCCTTCATCCTCTCCTATAAAATGAGACCTAATCTTCGACTCGTTTATACTTAAATCAGTGTCTACAATACAGCAAAACAACGTAAAATATTTCTTTCCGACATCATAATGGTTCCCAAGAAGGCAATTCTCTACCTTCTCTATCTTTGTTCATAATATACGACGCTGCTTCCATGGTGATGGTGACTGCTACCGTCTCCAATGACATCAGTAAGTTATCCTTTCTAGCATCTCAAAATTTTTACATTAATGGAAACTAATTCGGTAGTGCATGTGGTTCATGCAGCTCAAGCAACAGTAGAGAAAAATAAAGTGCATATGATTTCCGATGTTGCGCAGCCTGTTCGCCATCGTCCAATTCCAGGCACTCCAGTTCCGAAACACCTGAAAATCGTCGTCCTTGCTGTTGGAGAAGATGTCTCTTGTTGCTGCTTTGCTGCAGAGGATGCTAAGAAAATCGGATATTGGCCCTATAATTAGTGAGTTCCATTCACTTTATTATCAACTAGATTTGATAGAATTGAGGGAAAAAAAAAAAAAAAAA
>NW_019247082.1:37879-58388 GCF_002742605.1 Olea europaea var. sylvestris | reverse complement strand
TAGATTCATGGTGAATCCGGGGAAGGCACACTGGGAAGCTGTGAAGTGGATCCTGAGGTACTTAAAAGGTACTGCGGATACGGGTCTATGTTTTGGTGGAGATGCATGTCATATAAGTGGGTTTGTGGACTCGGATTATGCAGGTGATCTAGATAGATGACGATCTACTACTGGATATGTGTTTTGCATACATGGTGCCCCAGTTAGTTGGCGATCGATGTTACAGGCTACAGTTGCTCTTTCTACTACAGAGGCCGAGTATATGGCCATGGCAGAGGGAGTGAAGGAAGCATTGTGGTTGTGGGGTCTTCTAGATGATTTGGGGATTGAGCAGGATTGTGTGGACTTGTGGTGTGATAGCCAAAGTGCAATTCACTTGGTTAAGAATCAGGTTCATCATGCTCGAACCAAGCATATTGACGTCATGTATCATTTTGTGCGTGATGTTATAGAGGAATGTGATATTTCACTCTCGAAGGTACACACAAATGAGAACCCAGCTGACATGTTAATCAAAGTGGTGACGGGTAGTAAGTTTCAACATTGCTTGGACTTACTTCACATTAGTCCGTGTTGATATGCCCAAGAGGGCATGGCCCTTCGGGGCGAGGTTGAAATGAGGTGGAGTGTATATGAAGGTGGAGGTGAACTACGGAGGCTTGATCCCGAGTTTTTTGGGTACGTAGGCAATCATGGTTTGAATGGTGCAGCCGAGTTTTGGTGCTTGTTTCTTCTTCTTGTGTTCGTCCAAAATTTGAGGTTTATAAAATGATGTACGAGGTGGAGAATTGTGAGAAGAAGGGAGAAGGGTGAAGGTGGTGAAGGTAGTGAAGGCAGCGCCTAGGCGCCATGTGCAGGCGCCTAGGCGCCCCGACTGTGGAGCCAAGGCAGAATGTTGGCGCCTAGGCGCCCCGGCATGTATATATATATATATATTGCCATTTTTCCCTCTTTCATTAATTTTCAAGACCTAGAGCCCGGTTCTAAGAGAGGAAAAGAGAGAAAACTTGGAGAGAATTTTACAAGATTGAAAGGTTGTTCATCTTGGGTATAAATTCAAAGTTATTTTCTTTCTTGGGGATTAACTTGAGACTTGTTCAAGTAATCCAAACACATTGATCTTCATATATTCCATTGAAATCATTTCTTCCTCATTTTCTTGTTCTTCAAGTGTTTTGGAAATTTTCACATGGTCAACTTTGTTTGATCTTTTGGGCTATCTTTGGGAGGTGTTTTCCCAACAGAATGAATTAAATTTTGTTGTGGCAAGAGTTAAAAGTTTTCTTCTTTAAAAGAATTTTGCCTCGCACAAGTTTTCAGATTGTTCTCAAATTTAGAGAACCACAAACCGAACAATGCTTTGTACTCTCTTTTGAAACAGGAATAAAAAAATGCAGAATGGTATATATTTTTGGGTTATAGTGCGGAGAATATGACATACTTGTTGAAAGTCGTTTTTATGTACAAGACACTTTTAGAGAAAAGTTCTAAAATAATAATTTTTCTTTTAATAAGAAACCACCTTTCAATCAAATAAATTCTAGAATATTACACATAATGCATTCAAATTAATTGAACATTTCATCATATTTTAATTCCCACAATTGTCATGTCACGACGGCTTCTTTCATGATTAATTTCTCATATGCTTGAAATTAATTTTAAAAACAATTCTTCATTTCAAAATTCTAATTAGCAACTTGGGATTCTTAATGTATATATTATAAACACCAAGTTGTGCCCCTCGGGGCATAGCCCAGTGGTACAAAGGATAGGAGTGAGGTAGTCACAGCCTTGCTGATAGTTGCAGTGTGAAAGTTCGATTCCTGAGATACGGAATTGGACCCTTTGTGGGGCATCAGTGTACAGGCAAGCCCTTGTTCCTTAGCCTGCTGTGACATATCCCGCGCATTCAAATTAATTGAACATTTCATCATATTTTAATTCCCACAATTGTCATGTCACGACGGCTTCTTTCATGATTAATTTCTCATATGCTTGAAATTAATTTTAAAAACAATTCTTCATTTCAAAATTCTAATTAGCAACTTGGGATTCTTAATGTATATATTATAAACACCAAGTTGTGCCCCTCGGGGCATAGTCCAGTGGTACAAAGGATAGGAGTGAAGTAGTCACAGCCTTGCTGATAGTTACAGTGTGAAAGTTCGATTCCTGAGATACGGAATTTGACCCTTTGTGGGCATCAGTGTACAGGCAAGCCCTTGTTCCTTAGCCTGCTGTGGCATATCCCGCAATTTACCTTCCTCACGATACTCCAGAGGCGAGGCAGTGGGAGCCTTTAAGGTTGGAGTTCAACCTTTATAAACACCAAGTCGCATTATGGGCAAATTCTGTACTCTCTCCATCCCATAAGGATAGATCTACTCTTCCTTTTTATCTATTTCGTATTATAATTAAGTCTCTTTTCTTATTGAGAGTATAATTAATTTCTCAATTTTCTAATATATCACTAATTGATGTGTCTTGTTATCATCAAATATTAACTACTCATATTATATATATGTAAATTATATAGTTTCAACTATATTAATTATGTTTTCCAAATCTATGTAAAAATGAAAACAAGCTTATTTTTACGGGACGGGAGGGTATCCGTTTGTTAACTGTTGAGTGGTTATCTGGCTGATATATAGTAGACTAAGAGAAAACTATTCAAAGTTGAGAATTCAAATGAATGATGTATATCATTACGTGCTACTAAATACCAGTCATTATTATAGTTAGTATTTTGACTCCATTGTTTCAATAATTGTTACGATGGCTCAAGAAAATATCTTATGGAGGCAATAATAGAGGCAATAATACAAAAGATGTCAACTCCATCTAGACGTTTGGCGTCATTCGAGCAAACGGACAAGCCAGCATGCTAAAACCAAAACTAGACTGCAGTTCATAATTTAAAAAAAAAAAAAAAAAAAAAAACATGTTGAAATTCATCACGGACTGCATCTGCCTTCCCAGTATGATCTTCAAGATTAAATATTGGTGTTAAGGGAGAAACACATACTATAAAGAGTAGAACATATACAAAATTGTCCTGCAAATTTCATCTGCTTTAATAGAAGAAAATGATTTATTTTGTTTCCTTTATTTTGTTCATCATCTTCCTTTACAAATGGGCTACTTCAAAATCCAAGAAAAGGTTGCTACCATCTCCAGCGAAACTTCCAGTAATTGGAAATCTTCACCAACTCGGCTTACACCCTCATCGCTCCCTTAAAGAACTATCCGAACGCTACGGTCCACTCATGATGCTTCATTTGGGCAGTGTACCAGCACTGATAGTCACCTCCGCGGACGCGGTTCGAGAGATAGTGAAAAATCAGGACCTGATTTTCTCAAGCAGGCCGAAACTAAGTGTTATGCATAGAATTGTTTATGGCTCCAAGGACATAGCTTTCGCTCGTTATGGTGATCACTGGAGGCACGTTAGAAGTATAGGCGTGCTTCAGCTTTTGAGCAACAAGAGGGTTCAATCTTGTCGTCATATAAGAGAAGAAGAAACGTCCCTTATGATTGAAAAAAATTAGAAATTCATCCTCTTCTTCGATATCTGAGGTAAACTTGAGCAATCTATTGGTGTCGCTTACTAATGGTATTATAAGTAGAGTGGTCTTGGGGAAGAAATATGGCGGTGGAGAAGAAAGTGAGAACTTTGAGTTGATGTTGAAGGAGATTGGGGAGTTATTGGTCACTTTTAACCCTGGGGATTTCGTGCCATGGCTAAACTGGGTTAGTCGTGTGAATGGTTTGGATGCCAGATTGGAGAAAGTGGCTGAATCATTTGATGAATTTTTGACCCGTGTAGTTGAAGAGCATAGAAGTCGAATTGTTGTCGGAAATTCGACTAATGCAATCAAAAGAAGAAATAAAATAAGCAAAAAAATAAACAGTAAATGAAGTGAGGTATGCCAATAAAGTAAGCAAATCTCCTTAAGACAGATTTCGCCCTCCAATGAAGTGCAAACAGGATAATGGACGTCTGTCTCCCAAGATACAACGCTCCTTCCAAGGTCGATACTGTACAATACCAACCTTGTCGGTCGAACCAATGAATGACCGTACTTGAACGGAATAACCACGGAATTATAAGAGATTTTTTAAGAGCAGAATATGGAGAGAGAAGAATTTAGAAATCAATTGAATTCGTAATTGATTTGGTCTGTAAAAAAACGAATCTGGGGGTCCCTATTTATAGAGATTGAAGTGTCTCATGGAACAGGTGTGTGACATTTCAGGAACTGGTGCATCACTTGGTCTGATTCGTCTTAGCCATTGGATCGCACTATTTTTATGATCTGACGGCCCAGATTGAACCATGAAATGAAGTGTCCATTCATCATGCTTATTCACCAATTTCTGAACAGTCACAGCCACGCGTACATCTAACCGCCACGCAAGACGAAGAGACGCGACCTACCACTCGTGCGCCACCTAGAATGCCAACTCACCGAGCCTTGTGCTGCCACGTCATCAAACTACGAGTCCATTTCTAAAAACTATAAGGCTCTCCAGCTCCTCGCGACGTGTCAAGTGCGCCTCTAAAGCGCCCAATGCGTACTTTGCGGCCCATATCATTAAATATTACATTTAATATTTTAAACCCAAATCAAACCCAAATCAAATTCAATTAATTCCAACAGTCAAATGCAAGGAAAGACAGATCGTGATGGGAGCAGCGATGAAGTAGATTTTGTGGACATATTGCTCGAAATTCAAAGGGAGAATAGTTCCAGTTACCCTATTGAAACTGATACCATTAAAGCTCTCGTTTTTGTAAGTCTCCCATTCTATCTCTCTCTCTCTTGCAAAGAATATTCAAAACACATAAGATTTCATTGAAGAAACAATTTGGTTATCGTCTAATCCTTTTCCTTTTGACAGGATATGTTTGGTGCTGGTACTGATACAACATATACAACTCTAGTTTATCTTATTTTGAATATAATGAATATAATTACACGTCTATCTATTTGTTTTAAACTCAATCTTGTTATTTTCAATAAAAGTTGAAACTTAATTTGTCTGAGACTCGAATCCCTCTCCTATAATATTCAATTGAGACTTTTGAACACTTTAATAGACTTTTTTAAGTGATGATTTTTGTGGATTTCATAGATTTTTTGTATAAATTTGTATAAAATTAGTAGAAATCTTTCGTAAATTTTTATAAACTTTCATAAAATTCAAAAAATTAAACTTTCATTTGAAATAAAATTCACGTGGATTTAGTACAATAGTGTGAAATTCTCACATACGAGATGGTAGTTCTCTCAATTCTCGTTCTCTTTTCCTTTCCCTCCCCATATAATAAACTTTTTTGAAAAAAGAATAAAAAATTAAGATCTTAATTAAATAAATAATAATCAATAAAAATAAATTTAATATTCAGTATTACTAATATAATATACCTTTATAGAATAAATAAATATAATTACAAATTAGTCTTTATAAAATTTGTGGGCAATGGTGTAGAGAATGTGACATATTGGTATATTGCTCTTGTCTAAGCCTCATTTTGGGAAAAAGAATGAATTTTTGAATAGTGTATTGATGGAAAATGTATGATTAAAAAATAAGATTTTTTTTTGCATTTGTGTGTAATATTCTTTTATTGAAAAATGTGTGATTGAAATGATATCAAAATACTACTAAGAATACATTTTTAAAAAAGAATGGGACTCAATCAGGGTATTATTACAAAGACACATTTATTGAGAAAAGACAACTTCTAAAATAATAATTTTTCTTTTAATAAGAAATGACCTTTTAATCAAATAAATTCTAGAATATTACAGATAATGCATTCAAAGAACATTTCATCATATTTTAATTCCCACAATTTTCATGTTACAACGGCTTCTTTCAACATTAATTCCTCATATGCTTGAAAATAATTTTAAAAACAATTCTTCATTTCAAAATTCTAATTGAATCATGATTGTTGTACAATAATTTTTACAATAAATTTGACAACATGCAACATGACAAGTTATCATTGGACAGTTTAAAAAATACTTTATCTTTCCCATCAACGCTTTTGTGATTCCTACACCATTGTCAAGCATGTTGTACAAATCCATTATACAAATGACTTATTCCATTCTAATTAGCAACTTGGGATTCTTAATGTATTATAAATGCCAAGTTGCATTATGGGCAAATTTTGTACTCTTTCCCATAGTTATTAGACTCGACCTGATGGTCGATCAGACAAAACCTTCAGGTCAATAATTCGATCGGTTGATTATTATTAGACTTTAATTTTAATTATATTATATTTTTTTAAATAAAATGTAAAACATTTTTTGAAATCTAATATATATATATATATATATTGATCACATTAGATGACTAAGAACCATCAGTGGCCATAATAGTCATGGAGGTAAAATATCTCTTTTGTTGCTAGGGTTCGAATCAAAGCTCTAGCAAACTTAAGTATTTAACAATAAAAGTTTACTTCAATTTAGTAACCATCCAGTTTAATATGTGAACTGGATTTGAATCCACTTAAAATCGTCTAGTTCAGACGGTTGGTTAATGGTTTAACCGATTTTTGATCAATTCATATGCTTACTTGATCAATTGAATCACCTAGACCGGACCAAGATCCTGTTCGACAGTTCCTGGTTCAGTCCAGTTTTAATAACTATGCTCTTTCTGTCCCAAAAGGATAAATCTATTTTCTTTTTTATCGGTTTCATATTATAGGTCTCTTTTTTTATTGAGAGTATAGTTAATTTCTTAATTTTTTAATATATCCCTAATTAACATATCTTATTATCAACAAATATTAACTACTCATATTTAAACAATTGTAATGTAGACGTATGTTAAAAGTATATGTAAGTAAATTTTATAGTTTCAAATATATTAATTATGTTTTCTTAATCTATGTAAAAATGAAAACAAGCTTATTTTCATGACATGGGAGGGTATCTCTTTGTTAACTGTTGAGTGGTTATCTAATTGAGATATTGTAGACTAAGGGTCCGTTTGACTGCAAATATGAAATTGAATTGAATTGAAAACGAATTATAGGAAATTGAATTGCCTTGAAATTATTTTTCTGGGAATTGTAAATTATTGTGTTTGATTGGTATAATTTCTCACGTGGAAAATATTAAAATAAAAGTGTTTTTGGTGTTCATTTGTCTTTGTTTTACATTAAAATTGTCAATTAAAGAGATATATTTTACTAGTATTGGAAATGAAATTTGTTTCCATTGCCAACAAAAAAATTTTTTTTTTTGAAGAAAATCATCTATCTTTTGGTGTTCGTTTGACTTTATTTTACATGAAAATTTTCAATTAAAGGGAAATATTTTTTTTACAATAATTCTTGTTAAGAGTTAATTATCTCATTAACTCTAATACACTGCAACTAATCAGCCTTGTTGTACATTTACTGTTACACCAGATTCAGTTGTAGTGGATTCAGATAGTCACCCATATTTCACGTGAATGGCTCCAGCTGAACTTTCTAGAATAGGCTCCCTGTATCTATTTAATTCCCACCTGCAAAGTGTATATTTAGATAGGTAGCTGAACACTGTAAATTATATAAAAAGGCATTTTCATTTTCAACTTGGTATCAGAGCAAAAAAAAATAAAAAATAAAAAAAAATGGCCAACGCTAATGTTACACCACAGAATTCCTCACCCATATTAGCTTCAATCACAATGGCGCCTTCAATGTAGGGAAGCAACCAACCTTCACCTTTTGGTGTCAATTTAACCCAAATGGTGTCTGTGAAGTTTGACAAAAACAATTTTTTGCTGTGGAAAAATATGATTCTTCCCATCATACGTGGACACAACCTTAAAGGTCACATTCTGGGAACAAAGCTGTGTCCTCCAGAATTTATTAGTACTCAAACCACTGATGAAGCAAAAGCTAGTGTCGAGGTAACTCAAAATCCCCAGAATAGTCAATGGATGTCCACAGATCAGTTGTTGATGGGATGGCTTTACTCCTCAATGACTCCTGAGATTGCTATGAGAGCTATGGGCTCTAGCAATTCTAACTAACTCTGGACTGCTGTGAATGAGAGTTATGGCATTCAGAACAAATCTAGAATAACTTTTCTCACTGGTGAACTCCAGAAGACAAGAAAAGGGACTATGAGTATTGAAAAAAACTGGTTGAAAAGAAGTTTGAAAGGAAGATAAAGACCCTACAGTCAGATTGGGAAGGTGAGTATAGAAGCTTAACAAACCTTGTGACACAATCTGGAATTGAGTTTAGACATTCCGGTCCTCATACTTCAGCCCAAAATGGTAGAATAGAACGAAAGCTATAGACATATAACAGAAACATGTTTGACTCTATTAGCCCAAGCCAAAATGCCATTGAAATACTGGTGGGAATCCTTTCAAACAGCTACACACCTCATAAATAGGTTGCCTACTCCAACTCTCAAAATGCATTCCCCATTCCAAGTTTCACACAAAAAAGAAATTGATTATAAGGCACTTAAAACCTTTGGGTGTGCTTGCTATCTCTTCTTGAGACCCTATCAAAAGCATAAGTTCAATTTTCATTCAACAAAATGTGTTTTCCTTGGGTATAGTGAGTCTCACAAAGGCTATAAGTGCCTCAGTTCAATTGGAAAAGTGTATATTTCAAGACACGTTGTTTTCAATGAGTTTGAGCTTTCTTTTGAGTCTGGTTTCCTCATCTAAGGTCAGTCAAATCCTGTTTAGTCTGAAACAATAGTGTCATGGTTTCAATTTCCTTCCCAGATAAATAACTCAAGCCCTGATCCTACTGATATAACTTATCTAGATGCAACCCAAGTTATGGATTCTCTACCTCGTAGCTTAGGTGATGCAAATCAGCCTCATAATGATAGCATTGACAGAGATGATGATAATGCACAAGAGTTACTTAATGAGGCAAATAAACAGTGTGTGGAGACAGATGTATGGTTGTCACAGGACATTAAACAATCTGAATCAGATAGTGCTACTGGTCACAATAGTCATCTGCAACTAGTTAAAATGACAATCAGCAATCAAGTAGTAGTAAGCTAAGCCAGAGTCACAAACCAAGCAATCAGATACAGCATCCTATGGTTACTAGAGCAAAAGCAGGAGTGTTCAAACCAAAGGTCTACACTGGACAATCAGTTGAACATAATCATGAACACAGGGAACCCAAAAATGTAAGTGAGGCACTAATGAGTAAAGATTGGAGAGAAGCAATGAAAGAGGAATTTGATGCACTGATGGAAAACAAAACTTGGAAACTAGTACCTTCCTCACCATCATACAACATAGTGGGAAACAAAGGGGTGTTTAAACTGAAACACAGTTCAGATGGATCAATTCAAAGATTCAAGGCAAAACTAGTGGCTAAAGGTTTTCATCAAACCCCTGGAGTTAATTTTTATGAAACCTTTAGCCCCGTTATCAAGGCATCAACCTTAAGAGTAATACTTACCCTTACAGTTTCAAGAGGATGGAAAATCAGGCAGGTTGATATCAACAATGCCTTCCTAAATGGTGAACTTGAGGAAGTTGTGTACATGAATCAACCTGAAGGATTCATAGACAGTTCAAAACCATTGCATGTGTGCAAACTAGAAAAGGCACTTTATGGCCTAAAGCAGGCACCCAGAGCATGGTATGACAAGCTGAAAGATACATTAATAAGTTGGGGATTCAAGCAATCAAGAGCTGACACATCATTGTTCTATTTTAAGAATTAAACTCAAGTTAGATTTGCACTCATCTATGTAGATGACATAGTCATAACGGGGAATGATACAAAGTTGCTGCAAAATTTTGTAGATGAATTGAACAGGAAGTTTGCATTGAAAGATATGGGCCAGTTGCATCATTTCTTAGGAATTGAAGTTGGTTGGCATGACACAGGAATTCATCTTACACAAACAAGATATATTACTGAGTTGCTTAAGAAGTTGAACTTTAGAACTTAAAGCCTTGTCCTACTCCCATCACAACCGGTAGGACTATGTCAAAAACTGAAGGAGAAGCTATGAAATATCCTTCAATTTACAAAAGTGTTATAGGAGCACTGCAATATCTCACACATACCAGACCTGACATCACCTTTGCTGTTACAAACTAAGTCAATTTCTACAATCACCAATATCAACACATTGGCAAGCAGTAGGTAGGTTGATATCAACAATGCCTTCCTAAATGGTGAACTTGAGGAAGTTGTGTACATGAATCAACCTGAAGGATTCATAGACAATTCAAAACCATTGCATGTGTGCAAACTAGAAAAGGCACTTTATGGCCTAAAGCAGGCACCCAGAGCATGGTATGACAAGCTGAAAGATACATTAATAAGTTGGGGATTCAAGCAATCAAGAGCTGACACATCATTGTTCTATTTTAAGAATGAAAGTCAAGTTATATTTGCACTCATCTATGTAGATGACATAGTCATAACAAGGAATGATACAAAGTTGCTACAAAATTTTGTAGATGAACTGAACAGGAAGTTTGCATTGAAAGATATGGGCCAGTTGCATCATTTCTTAGGAATTGAAGTTGGTTGGCATGACACAGGAATTCATCTTACACAAACAAGATATATTACTGAGTTGCTTAAGAAGTTTGAACTTCAGAACTTAAAGCCTTATCCTACTCCCATCACAAATGGTAAGACTATGTAAAAAATTGAAGGAGAAGCTATAAAATATCCTTCAATTTACAGAAGTGTTGTAGGAGCACTGCAATATCTCACACATACCAGACCTGACATCACCTTTGCTGTTACAAACTAAGTCAATTTCTACAATCACCAATATCAACACATTGGCAAGCAGTAAAGAGAGTATTAAGGTATCTAAAAGGAACAATGAATCAAGAATTGTGGATTCAAAGATATGACAGGCTGACATTAAGTGGATACTCAGATGCAGATTGGGCTTCCTGTCCTGATGACAGGAGATCAACAGCCGCATACTGTATATATCTGGGAGAAAATTTGATAGTCTGGTCATAAAAAAAAACAACATGTTGTTGCTAGATCAAGCACGGAGTCAGAATATAGAGCTCTTGGTTCTGCGACCTTAGAAATTGCCTGGATCCAGTCCTTGTTCAAAGAACTGGAAATGCCACAAGTCTCAGTTCCAATCCTGTGGTGTGACAATATGAGTGCTGGTGCACTTGCAACGAATCCTGTCTACCACGCCAGAACAAAACACATAGAATCAGACATTCATTTTGTCAGAGATAAAGTTCTTGGAAAGGAGTTAGAAGTGAAATATGTGCCATCTTCAAATCAGATTGCAGATGTGTTAACAAAAGGGCCTTTCTCATTCCAGATTCATCTTTTTGAAGGACAAGCTCGGTGTTACAGCAGTACCATCTGGCTTGAGAGGGGGTGTTAAGAGTTAATTATCTCATTAACTCTAATACACTGCAACTAATCAGCCTAGCTGTACATTTTCTGTTACACCAGATTCAGTTGTAGTAGATTCAAATAGTCACCCATATTTCACGTGAATGGCTCCAGCTAAACTTTCTAGAATAAGCTCCATGTATCTATTTAATCCCAACCTGCAAAGTGTATATTCAGATAGGTAGCTGAACACTGTAAATTATATAAAAAGGCATCTTCATTTTCAACTATTCTTAGAATTGGTTTCCATTGTAAAAAAAAAAAAAAAAGAAAAAAGAAAGAAACGAAAAAAAATATTTCCAAGATATCTAAGAAATTCAATTCCATGATAAATATAAGCTATCAAATACCTTTTTTGTGGAAGTTGAAATTCAAATTCCATTTTTTAAGGAAAATTTTGTTGAATCAAACGGTGTCCAAGAGAAAATTATTCAAAGTTGAGAATTCAAATGAATGATGTATCTCATTACGTGCGAATAAATACCAGTCATTATTATAATTAGTATTTTGACTCTGTTGTTTCAATAATTGTTCTGATGACTCAAGAAAATATATTCTGGAGGCAATAATACAAAAGATGTCAACTCCATCTAGAAGTTTGGCGTCATCCAAGCAAATGGACAAGCAAACAAAAATATTATATATCCAAAATTAGACCGCAGTTCATAATTTTATTTTATTTTTTTAGAAAAAAAGCTTGTTGAAATTCATCAAAGACTGCATCTGCGTTCCCAGTAATCAACACATATACTGGATCATTTTCAAGATTAATTATTGGGGTTTAGGGAGAAACGCATAATATAAAGAGTAGACAATATACAAGATTGTCATGCAAATTTCATCTGCTTTAAGAAAAGAAAATGATTTCTTTTATTTACTTTATTTTGTTCATCATCTTCCTTTACAAATGGTACTATAATGCTACTTCAAAAGCCCGGAAAAGTTTGCCACCATCTCCAGCGAAACTTCCGGTAATTGGAAATCTTCTCCAACTCGGCTTACACCCTCATCGCTCGCTGAAAGGACTATCCGAACGCTACGGTCCACTCATGATGCTTCATTTGGGCAGTGTACCAGCACTGATAGTCTCCTCTGCTGACGCAGTTCGAGAGATAGTGAAAAATCAGGACCTGATTTTCTCAAGCAGGCCGAAACTAAGCGTTATGCATAGAATTGTTTATGGCTCTAAGGATATAGCTTTTGCTCGATATGGTGATCACTGGAGGCAAGTTAGAAGTATAGGCGTGCTTCAGCTTTTGAGCAACAAGAGGGTTCAATCTTACCGTCACATACGAGAAGAAGAAACGTCCCTTATGATTGAGAAAATTAGAAATTCACCCTCTTCTTCGATGTCTGAGGTGAACTTGAGCAATCTATTGGTGTCGCTTACTAATAGTATTATAAGTAGAGTGGTCTTGGGAAGGAAATATGATGGTGGAGAAGAAAGTGAGAACTTTGAGTTGATGTTGAAGGAAATTGGGGAGTTATTGGTCACTTTTAACCCTGGGGATTACGTGCCATGGCTTAACTGGATTAATCGTGTCAGTGGTTTTGATGCCAGATTGGAGAAAGTGGCCAAATCATTTGATGAATTTTTGACGCGCGTAGTTGAAGAGCATAGAAGTCGAAAGCAAGGAAAGACAGATCGTGATGGGAGTAGCGATGAAGTAGATTTTGTGGACATATTGCTCGAAATTCAGAGGGAGAACAGTTCTAGTTACCCTATTGAAACTGATACCATTAAAGCTCTCATTTTTGTAAGAATCCCATTGTATCTCTCTCTTGCAAACAATATTCAAAGCATACAAGATTTCACTAAAGAAACAATTTGGTTTAGTCTAATCATTTTTCCTTGTGACAGGATATGTTTGGTGCTGGTACTGATACAACATATACAGCTCTAGAGTGGACAATGGCTGAGCTTTTAAGGCACCCAAAAATCATGGAGAAACTACAGAACGAGGTGAGATTAGTAGCCGGAAGTAAATTAGATATAACAGAGGAAGATTTAGAGAAAAACAAAATGCCCTATTTAAAGGCTGTGATCAAAGAAAGCCTAAGACTGCATCCTCCATTTCCATTACTGCTTCCTCGAGAATTGACCCAAGATACTACATTAATGGGGTATGAAGTTGCAGCTGGAACCCGAGTGATGATCAATGCTTGGGCGATTGGAAGAGATCCTATTTTGTGGAAAAATCCTGAAGAATTTCATCCAGAGAGGTTTCTTGATTCAGGAATTGACTTCAAAGGGTTCGATTTCGAGTTTATCCCGTTTGGTGTTGGTCGTAGAGGCTGTCCCGGTATTACATTTGCCATAGGTGTTGATGAACTTGCTTTGGCAAAATTGATGCATAAATTCAACTTTGCAACTCAAAAAGATTTAGACATGACTGAAGCTCCAGGACACTCTGTCCATGTTAAGTTTCCTCTTCTTGTGAACCCAATCCCCCATTTTGCTAGTAACTAACTGCTATCATCATCAACTCTCTCTATAACTAACTATCATCATTGCAATAAAAAAGCTAGTTCATCTTTTCTTGAATTTAGTACATGTCTATCTATTTGTTTTAAACTCAATCTTGTTATCTTCATAATAAAAATCGAAACTTAACTCATCTGAGACCCCAATCCCTTTCCTATAGAAATTAAATATACTTGTTTACAATCAACAAATCTTTCTTTATATAGGCGTTAATCATTCACAAGTACGTCCGAAATCGATTACTCGACTAAACAATTACAATAAAGACTTCTTTACCAAATGGAATTTTCACTTTAAAAATCTAATGTCAATGGCTTTAACCATCTCGAAGATACAAAGCACATCTTATGGGTAAAAGGTTTCATCAAAACTCTAGTTTAGGTTATTCAACATATTTACAACATTAGTTAAACTGGCCACTATACATTTGACTCTAAGCATTCCTCTTTCACATGGTCGTCATTCCCAGTAATGTAAATAGACCAAGACTTGAACTCAAAGACATGTCAATTCGAACAAATCCTCAATGTATGAGAGGAGAGGGAACGAGGTAAAAGTTTGAACTAGCGTTCATATTTATCTCCAAGATTTTGATGCACCATGAAAAACTAGGTTCCAGCACTTAATAAGATGTTTATCCTCAGCTCTTTCTGGCATTATTCTTCAGTCATTGCATAGCTGAGAGATGTCCAATTAACCGTATGGGGCAGAAAGGTGCAATACATTGCCGATAAAACAAGTATCTCGATTCCAACGACCAATGATGAAAAGCTCCCAAGCCCTCACCGACTAGGGAGGATTTTATAAAGATACAAAAGGCAATAAGAATCTGTAATGTTAACTGAATCTGTCCAGTTCTCATTTAAACTAACACGAAGGCAAGTCTGAGATCACAACAATTTCAAGTAACAAAACCACATGGCAGTCTTAAAACTACAATAGAAGATGCTTTTTGATACCTAGCAACCACATACTGATTATCAATAGATTAAAAATCCACACGACACGCTTACTACGGTAGAAGATGCTTCTTGATACTCAACAAACTGAATATCAATGGATTATAAAAATGTTACAGGTAATATTGCATATGGTTGTCAATTTACTTCACTATAAACATAAATTCAAACTGAGCTTTTGTGATTTACCTAAGAACAAAGAAACATCAAGGTTAATTATCTCCAAGCAACAATGCGTAGTTGTAAGAAATATATCAGAAGATCTGTTGATACTCATATCATACAGAGTTGGCTCGAATTAGAATGACTGCATTCAAATTTGAATTGATCTTCTCTAAGTTCTTATTTTACAGTCCTGACAAATAAGGCATCATTAATGGAAAATCAGATTCATTAGCATGCAGCCACTTAAAATTTTTAAAGACAGAGATTACATGAAATTGTAAAACTTCAATCTTTTTATGCAAATGAATCTCCTTCATACATTATGATTATGAGAGCCCGGACAACGAAATATGGTAAATCAAGGATTGAGGACCCTGTTTCAATTTTTATCAAGAATTTTGGAGCCCAACAACACATGATTCAATACCTTGGAATCAGAACTCATTTCTATCACTCCATTTCATGACAAAGGAAAATGATCGGTTAATGTGTTAATCAAAAGCATTTAACATTCTCCCAACTTGCTGCGTATAGCGTAAGCATTGATCATTATTTCATTTTCCATATTCAAAATTCAAAAAAACAGATAATAGGACAGTGCACAACACATTTTAATTACTAAATAAACATTTCTGATCAATGCAAGCCAAGAAATCAGTTATAAAAGCAGAGCAAGAACACAATTAAATCCATAGTAGGTGGTCCTCATATCACAATTAAAAGCAGTTTGTAGTAGCACGATAACGTGAATAATAAATACATAGATAGATACACTCAGGTAATTATCAATCACTTTTTCAATCCTTTGGGTTCCGAAAACGCTGATAAATTCGATCAAATCATCAGGCTTCGTCCTTGGCTGGGGATGCAGGTTTCTTGAGGTCATCATCAACGACCTTGGGCTTGGTAGGAATAGCCAGATACCCCATCTTCTTGGCGGAGGTGACGTCGTCATCATCATCAGAAGAAAAGGAGGAATCATCATCAAAGTCAAAGCGGCGGGGAGAGAACAGAGACCACACGAAGTACATTGTGGCGGCCGTGAGGACTCCGCAGCCAACCCCGAACAGCAGCGCCCCAACCACACTCATGATGTCCTTGGTACGATCCCTAATCGAGCTCGAGACTGAGGAGTGCAACTTAGCGTGGCCTTTGTACGGAAGCATGTCGTGTTCAAGATCGATCGGGCGATCGTTGTAATTGACGGATGGATGATGGTTAGGGAATCGAGTAGTGGTGGTGGTGGTGAAGATTAGAGTGAGATAACGGGGCGAAGACAAGGAAGAAGGCTTTTGCAAAAGGAAATTAGCCTCGCTAGGGTTAGGGTTTTGGGAAAGGGAATAAGGGTAATAGGTGGTGGTTGTTGCGAAATAGAAAAGGGTTTTGCAGGGACGGGCGGAGGCTGTGACGGCCAGGAGAAAGAAAAGGAGGAGAGGGATAATTGGGGTCGCCATTTTTACGCGTTAGAGAGAGGGAGAGAGAGCAGCTTGAAGATGGAGAAAATCTCGTAGTCTTGAATTTGGGTAAATAAAAGGCTGCTTTATTCTGCGTAAGTGTTCTACACGTCAACTCTTTTTCTCAGTTTTCAATTTTTGACATAATCAATGACTTTGACTTTTCAAAAAAAATTAGGGACAGTTGGAGCCCCATTATTTATAAATTATAATGAGATAAATAGTATTTTTTTGAAAAATAAATAGTTAAAAATTTTTTGATTTATGTATAATATTATCTTATTGAAGATTGTGTAGTTAAAAGTAGGGAAAAAAAATTTAATTTAATATAATGAAATATAATAGGGCTCAAACGGGGCTTAATCATAGAAATTTGGATTAATCTCCTCGCCCTGGATTTCTAGGGGCGTTCAAACTTGAGCCCCTGTTTGTTTTCAATTCTTTTCTCATTAAAATGAAAAATATAACCGTTATTCATCATATCAAATTATCATATTTGAATTTCTATCTCTTGTGTGGAGTCCGTAACGGCTATATTTTTCATTCTTATTTTTACATAAATGGGAAACAAATGGGGCTTGAACTCATTTCTTTGTCCTTCGTTCTTATGCAACTTTTTGTCTCTCTTACGTTCATCTTGATCGACAGGGGTCATATTGCTCGATGCCAAATTATCTATAGCATCCACTACTTCTGTATCCTCTCTTTTGCACGTTAATGCCACGTCAATGACCTTACACAACACGAAGTTTCCAAATTGTTCTTTCACTCATGGATTAACAAATTGCACAAACCTCTTATGGTCTTCCATCAGAGGAGTTACAGAATGTATAAGAAACCTTTTGCTTTGCACAATCTAACAGTATGGTCAATATCTGATAAGTCGTCTATTTTTTAAATTTTTTATTTTTTAAATTACTTGCAATTCCTCTTAAACATGAATAGCATTGACATTGAAATTTTACACAATTAAGAAACAAATACTTTCAATTTCCACGAGTTAGATCTAACGCTCTACGTCCAATGATTATCTCTAACAAGACCATGCAAAAACTGAATATATCTAACTTCAGTGTAAGGTGTCCATTGCAGGCATATTCAGGTGCACAGTATCCATATTTACCCTTGACCCTTGTGGTAATAAGAAAATCCTCATTTGGACCAAACTTTGCAAATCCAAACAATGTTTAGGGTTGAACCCTTCATCCAATAATATTAATTAGATGATTTCAAGTCCCTGTAGATGACCGGTGGATTCGCCTGTTGGTGCAGAATGCAATGCAAGGATTGCATGTACAGAGTAAGTCTGCACAGTGACTCTAGGATCGAGAATCATACATTATAGATGAAATTCAGAAATGCTTCATATAACATGTATTGTGTTGGGAATCTACTTATATATGTATAGCGAAAAATTAAAATTATTTCGATTCCCACCGAGGATTCCTTTATGTTTAGATAGAAATCGTGATAAAAATTATACCTTTTTCGAATTCTACAAACCTTTTTCTTTTTTTTTTCGTTCCAACAATCTTGATTCGCCACCTATAGTTGTCCAATTGTCCAGCCTCCAACGATGATCCACACAGAGAATAAAATTGCAACTACTAGGGTTTTTCCTCTTGTGCCAGCAAGAATAATGAAAATCATCTGGACCTCAAACCCTAACCATGTATTTATATAAACCCAAACGGATTCGGCCCAGTCCGGTCCAATATTTAATTAATCCATTTAATTAAACCCGGTCCGTGAATTAATTAATCCAATCAATTAATTCGGGAATATAAATAACAAATCCAATTAATTAATTTACCCAACGATTGTTAAATTAACCAATTGGCAATTTGCAATTTTCTAATTCTCTTTTGTGTGCGACCCATTAGGTTCCCGACCACGATACCTAACGACGTGAAATATTATTTTGATCTAATCAAAATTGATAAATTAAAACACCCTTTTAATTTATCGTCAATTCACACTCGCCGTCCCTGATTGACATCTAGCAATGTGTCAGGGCAATGCATGTGACGGGAATGTCACGTGGTATGACAAAACCAAATTCGTTCGTTTACCGTGAAACTATAATCCCTTCGTCAATATGATCCGATCAATTACGAGATATAAAAGTGTGTCAATCTCGATTATCGATCATATCTTTCACTCCACTATTAAGTCAATATAAGTCGAAAACTTCTTTTCGACTTATGAGTACACCTTGGCCAAGGATTTCATCATCGACTTAATTGAATGAAACGCAGATCATAATCTTCTACTATCTAAGAGTGACAAATCCTTTATTAGTGAATCACAACCTTCATATGATTCTTGACGTACCCGAACGATGTCGTATTAGCGGCCCTTTGCAGAACAACATCCAACACCGTTAAAGTATGACTGTCCTCATACAAGGTACCATGACGACCTCAAGTCAAAGGACCAATTTCACTACCGAACATTAGAGATTAACCACTGACACTCAGATAGTTATAAATGTGGAATCTCTCGACGGGTCTCCAATATTTTATTCTATAACAAAACATCTACGTGTTCATTTAAGTGTCACCACACTTTAACTTGTGAGATCAGCTACTTACTTCACAAGTAAGAAATGCCACACGTGATGGTCTATCCGTAACAACGATATCCTTACCTCGTTATTACTTACGACCACGAACGATTTAAGATTCAATCAAATGTAATTTGTATCTCACAATCACAACTCCTTGTGATTAACAAATTACGAAGATTTAAATCTACGAACTATATTATTTATTTAATTGTCTATTAATTAAATAATGGATCTGCCGTTTAATTGCATTAATTATATATATATATCAAAAGTATTTATGTCCAAAGTTGATTGGACCTAGAGCATAATACTTACAAACTCCCACTTGCACTAGATCCAATCACTTATGTATCCAATATCATAAGTCTACATGACGATCATGTTTATGTTACGACAACTCTTTGTCAGTGGATCTGCAATATTGTTAAATGTGGGAATTTGTTCTTCTTTTTATGTCATTTCTATGTATTATCTCTTTGATGAGATTATACCGTCTTAATACATGTTTGAATCATTGATGAGACCTTAGTTCCTTTACTTTCGCAATGGCTCTATTGTTATCACAATACAATAGTATGTGATCAACAATATCAGAAACTACTCCAAATTCATTTGTGAATATCATGATCCAGATTGCAACTCTTTGCTACTTCTGAAGTAATCATGTACTAGGTTTCTACTATTGAATCAACGATTGCTTCACGTTTGGAACCTTTCCAACATACTGCTTAAGAGTAAACAAGTTTCTCCATATGAAATTTTCTCAAAATTACATTTATGTAAATTGGGATGAGTTAAGCAATCGTCTAGATTTACCTCTATAGATCAAGTTGCTTATCCCATATCGTTCATGAATAAATTCCTTAACAACCATTATTTCAACGATTGAAATATAGGGATGTCGTTTTCTATAATATTAGGAATACAACAATACTCCCACTATCTTCTTGTAAACACACAATTCGTCTTCAAATTTGATAAAATCAAATACTTTTACTTTTTCCATCAAATCGAAAATTTCAGCTCCATAGAAACTTATTTTAACCTTTAGTTACGATAGGCAACTGTTTCAAATAAAACCCGAATGGACTTCAGCAAGGCCACAGGAGAAAGGTTTCACCAAGGTCAACACTTAACCTTTGCTTCTAGCCTTGCTTTGTATATATGGATATTCACATCCACATCGACATTTCCCTTGTAAACTATTTACAGAACCTTATGGGTATCATTCCATCAGGAGGTTTGACCAAGGTCCAAACCTTATTCACATACGCCGAGTTGATCTCAAGTATCATGACCTCTTGCTGTATCTTTTAAGTCAACATTTGAGTTTATTTTGTTGCAACTAGCATGTTCTTTATCCTGGATCACTAATATCTGATTAATGATCATGGATTCGCACCTTCTTGAAGGTCGAATGATCCTACTAGATTCACATAGAGCTGTCATGTCCTCAGGAGTCTTTAC
>NW_019247082.1:24518-34431 GCF_002742605.1 Olea europaea var. sylvestris | reverse complement strand
CCCGGTCCGTGAATTAATTAATCCAATTAATTAATTCGGGATTATAAATAAGAAATTCAATTAATTAATTTATCCAACGATTGTTAAATTAATCAATTAACAATTTGCAGTCTTCCAATTCTCTTTTTTGTGCGACCCATTAGGTTCCCGACCACGATACCTAACGACGTGAAATATTATTTTGATCTAATCAAAATTGATAAATTAAAACACCCTTTTAATTTATCGTCAATTCACACTCGCCGTCCGTGATTGACATCTAGCAATGTGTTAGGGCAATGCATGTGGCGTGAATGTCACGTGGTATGACAAAACCAAATTCGTTCGTTTACCGTGAAACTATAATCCCTTCGTCAATATGATCCGATCAATTACGAGATATGGAAGTGTGTCAATCTCGATTATCGATCATATATTTCACTCCACTATTAAGTCAATATAAGTCGAAAACTCCTTTTCGACTTATGAGTACACTTTGGCCAAAGATTTCATCATCGACTTAATTGAATGAAACGCAGATCATAATCTCCTACTATCTAAGAGTGACGAATCCTTTATTAGTGAATCACAACCTTCATATGATTCTTGACGTACTCGAACGATGTCGTATTAGCGGCCCTTTGCAGAACAACATCCAACACCGTCAAAGTATGACTGTTCTCATATAAGGTAACATGACGACCTCAAGTCAAAGGACCAATTTTATTACCGAACATTAGAAATTAACCACTGACACTCAGATAGTTATTCATGTGGAATCTCTCTGTGGGTCTATTCTATAACAAAATGTCCACGTGTTCATTTAAGTGTCACCACACTTTAACTTATGAGATCAGCTACTTATTTCACAAGTAAGAAATGCCACACGTGATGGTCTATCCGTAACAATGATATCCGTATCTCGTTATTACTTACGACCACGGACGATTTAAGATTCAATCAAATGTAATTTGTATCTCACAATCACAACTCTTTGTGATTAATAAATTACGAAGATTTAAATCTACGGACTTTATTATTTATTTAATTGTCTATTAATTAAATAATGGATCTGCCGTTTAATTGCATTAATCATATATATATATCAAAAGTATTTATGTCCAAAGTTAATTGGACTTAGGACATAATACTTACACACTGTGCAAGTACAGATTCAAGAGAAAAATGAGTAGATTGCAACATCCAGGTAGAATAGCCTATGAAGTGACTGAATAAACTATTTCAAAAAATTTCAAGCAATCACATTAAACAACTACAAATGTCTTTTGAACTTGATGCGACAAGTCTGGTTAAAATAGATTTGGATTGAATGACTTATTACACCAGTGTGCCTCGTGGCCTAGAATAATGAGAAAGTACAACCTATTATTATCATAGATGGGTTTTGTCAGTGTCGAAATTTTGTTATTAATTATCGCTTGTTGGAGGGTAACGAGAAGGAGACTAGAATAAATTGACCTCCATCAGGTCTGAGGCAAGACCATAAGCTAGAACTAAGTGAAGTATATAATCTCTGTCCTCGATTAACCACTTGAAGGAAAAGGAAAAATGAAAATCTTCGTCCATCAACTACCGATAAATCTTGGGCATATGCAAAATAATTAACAAAGAAGATAACAAACTAAAAAGTGCTTATCAGATTGGGCAGAGCAGGAGAATCCCAATAATCAGAATGAACAAACCCAATAGAGCATCAGTATAATTAAAAGGCAAAGTTGATCGTACTTTTGCTAGTTGGGAAGGTATTCAATCGAAGGAATAATGTTTGGCACCTTTAATTTCAGGCTGAAATGAGATTTAATATGGAACTAGAAGGAATCTAAGCGAACATCAAGTAAAAGATGAATAGTTGGAGCTGTTATTGACATTGATCAAAATTGAATGTCGCGCTAGTATGTTCCAACAATCTTCCCTCTTTAAGACCTGTTCGACTGCTCATGTTCTTCTTTGAACATCAATTCTGATTTCACAATGTGGATTTTTACGTATATCTAAGTACAACTAATTGCCACAATAGGTTCATTTGATGCACATAATTGGTGACATTAGAAGAATGGAATTTGAAAGAGAAAAGTGAGGAATGGTCATTGCGATCGCAACAACTAAAAGTTAATAAGCAAGAACTGCTTCGAATGAATGACAGAAGATCTCCATTTCTTATAAAAGAGTAAATGAGCAAGTGTAGTGTCTCCAATTGAGTTTATAAATGGTTCGAAATCTATTATATGACCACACTCAGTTTCCGAATTGATAAATTGTTTGTAGATATATTTCATCTGAAAGAAGAAATCCTATATATAGACAAGATATTTTGTTTTTTCATATCATGTGAAGCAGATGTAAGTTGTAATGAGGATGATCCACAACAACAAAAAAATCCATTCTGGTGCAAACCTTTCTTTTATTATTCTTTATGCAATAGTTTTCCACTTCTTGAATTTCTCGTCTAAGCAAACTTGATTCCTACCGAATGTCCTCAAGCTACAAATGATTTGAAGTGGGCTTATTTGTCTGCCCTTGGACCTTACTTCGAGCAGCATGGGAGTTATATTACTTCGATGTCAAATAATCCATAGCAACCACCACTTGAGTCATGGTAGGCCGAGATGGGGAATCATCTCTTACACACATTAATACGACATCAATGACCTCACAGAACATGGATTCTTGAAATTGTCCTTCCAGTTGTGGATCAGCCAATTGCACACAGTTCTTGCGATCATTCAGAAAAGGACGTGCCTACAAATATATAAGGATGATTATAGCGATCATATAAATAAAAATGAAGACCAACATGAATATCAAATAATTTCAAGAAAATACATCAGAGCCAAATGCATAAGAAACCTTTGGCTCTGCACAACCTAATGATACAGAATGAGAGGGAGACAAACAGAAACAAAGAAGAGAGAAGAATTGGATGGACAAACTCAATCAGTCAATATCTTAGTAATCAATTCAATAATGGACATAAGAAGCAGATATAAGGTTTTGAAGCTTTTCAAATTACTTGCAGTTTCCCATAATCAGCAATTCTATAGGCATTGAATATTTTACCCAATTAATAAGTGTATGCTTCCCGATTTCACGAGTATCATCTACTGCTCTACGTCCAGTGATTATCTCCAACAAGACTGCCAAAACTATAAACATCTGTCTTCATTTTAGGTTTTTCAGTTGCAGCATATTCAGGTGCAAAGTATCCATAAGTACCCATGGCCTAGTGGTAACATGAGACTTATCCTCACGTGGACCAAACTTTGCAATTTCGAAATCAGAAAGTTTAGGGAGGAACCCTTCATCCATCAATATATTAGATGATTTCAAGTTTCCGTAAATGACTGGTGGATTCGCCTGGTGGTGCAGGTAACTCAAACCCTTAGCCATACCAGCTGCAACTTTCATTCTCGTATTCCAATCCAGGGGTGGCATGTCAGGTGTAAGATCTGCACAATGACCCTAGCTTCTAATATTTATTAAAGAAATTCATAAATTTTTCGTAACAATCATAAGGTGAATAAAATTCAAGAGCACAACGATGACTAAAATGACAACATCCACATCGAATAACCCTTCTAAAGCTACCAAATAAACTATTCCAAAAATTCAAAAGGCAATCATCACATTATACAAATTGTAACTACTTGAAAGGAGAAATAAAAATCAAGGTGTCCAACCAATAATTATACTGAAAATCTCTCACACAAAACGGGACAAACCATAAATAGTTACAAATGTCTTTTGAACTTGAAGCAACGAGTCTGGTTAAAATGGATTTGGACACAACCTATTACCATCATCTTAGGGGTAGGGGTGGTTTTGTCAGTGTTGAAATTTTCCCCATAATTATCACTTGTTGGAGGGTAACATGAAGGATATTAGAACAAAGTGATCTCCATCAGTTCTGTGGGAAACCATAAGGTAGAATTGACTGAAGTATACAATTTCTCTGTCCCTCACGCTCACTAGGAAAAAGAAGAAATAGAAAAGCCTGAAAAGGAGATATATCGCCATACTATTGCAAGGTTGCAGACAAAAATCTACAATATATCAGAGTAACAAATATGAGAACTGCCAAGAATTGGCAAGCTCCTAAATATTAAGAAAACATGTGAGCTGTTGTAATGTGACATATAGTGGCAATCCTCGAGTTTCATCAGATGCCTTGGTATAACAATGACATCCAATAGTCTTTTGTGCATAAGTAGATATGGGATCAGAACCAAAAAGGAATAAACTGTTGTCTCAAAAGCACTTTCTAAACATATTGTTCTATAATCAGATGTTCAAAGGATGCATTATCAAGAAAAGGAATTTGATTAGCATGTATTATACAGTTCTCACCATCGATGCCAATAGCTGCCAACAACTGCCCACCTTCTGCAGATTTTACGAAGCATCCATCCAACCCAACAAAAAAACCCCCCCCCCCCCCCCCCCCCCAATCACAGTAACCGACCAAATTGACAAGGTTAGAGTGACGCAGCTGAGAAAGCATGAGAACTTCCCCCAAAAACTCCTTGTCCCCGTGTAAACCATTTGATCAAGTCTTTTAATGGTAACAATGTGACAATAGTTACAACATGTTATATACTCATGTCTATCGTAATTTTGGAAATTATGGAAAAAAAAAAAAAAAGGTCAATCCAAATATGGTCATTTTAATCTCTGGTGAAAGATTACCTGGCCAGTGCCCTCTATTTTCCCTTTGTATACAGGCCCATAGCTACCTTCTCCAATGAAGGATCCTCGCCTGAAATGGTTAGTTGCTGTTGCGAGCTCACGAAAAGAGAACGCCATAGCATGACTTTTAGATTGATTAGCAGCATCCTCTGAGACGGAGGAACAATGAACTAACTTTGGTTTTTTACTCATTTTCACTGCATGAATTTACCGAATGTTAGGCTTAGAATTGTGGGAAAGGAAGAAGCAAGATAAACAATTAAACATCACAACCATAGAAATTTAGTCACGGCTCATGTGTATTTTGCAGAAGTAATCAATTCTGAATTTTTTATCCATGAGAACTTATCAAGATTGCCATAAAGAATCCCAAGAAAACACATGCAATTACAATGCTGATAATAAAGAGGCAACACAAGCAATTTAAATCAAGAACCAAGGATTATAGACATTATTAATACAGAGACGACTGTGAGAAGAAATTTAGTAGAAATCCGTACAGGAGCATCCTCTTGAAAGATGATACCCACAATCAAAGAACTCTCTTGAAGATTAAACACAATTCTTGAATTTGAAGAACACTTAGTAGACTAGTCTGCCTAATTCAGGCTGCTGGTGAAAAATGATACGGGGGAACTGCAATAACGACTTTCAAACTATGTCAACTAAACGAAACTGTTTCTTAAAAAGAAACAAGTTAAAAACGCGTGCACTTTAGTTTGTTACAAAACATGTGTTGACACATAAAAATTCAGCCCAAATCGAACGGTCCAAGGAATGAAGCTCAATTGGAGGATCCCCAAATCAGATAGCCCAAAGAACGAAGCCCAATCAAACAATTCAAGGTGAAGGCCCAAGTAGGGAGGCCCAAGAACGCGGTAACGCCATCGCCCAAGTTTGCAAGTCGCCCAGAATCTGAGCGAATGGAGTGCCGTGCAGTCGCCCAGAGTTGTTACTCTATTCTCGTCCAAACTTTCAAGTCGCCCAAGGTCTTAGCAAATATAAAGTGTTGTGGTTATTAAGAAGTGTAGTTATTAAAGCAGCCCTATCACGTTCCACGATTCAAGGAATTCAATCGAAAACGGTTGAACGACGAAGAGTAATGGCAGCAGTTAAAAAAGGCAGTTTCATGACAAGCTGGCCATTACGAGAAAAGTGGGCAGTTGTAGAATGATCAAACAGTTTTTAGGCGGTTGATCACAAAGAGATCATCCATGGAGTATAAAAGGGAGGAAAGACATAGAGCAAATGACCGAATCAAAGACTCTCGAACAGAGAACATGTAATTTTAATTTCCTTAGTTTAGACTTAAACACTTTTTTTAGTAACTCGTGTGCTTGCGCCCCTTGGAGGCGTTCTGTTTTTAATTTCCAATTGTAAAGTCATAGCCAATAAAAGAACACCCCTTTTTGAGACTTTGTATCAAGAGGTTTGTCCCTTACACAATCGTCTGATCCCTTTTAATTGTTAGCGACCAACCTGCGTGAAACAATTTGGCACGCCCAGTGGGACAGTAGTATTTGGTGTTGAAAATACAAAGGTGAAACAATATGCCTCAGAGATCCGATAAGGAAGCAGCAAGTCAGGGAGGAGTCCAGTCTGTGATCGAGCGATATGAGGAGCAGCATGTCTCTCCACGAACAGATGGACAGAATCAGAGCAGTAACAGTCGTTACGAACCAATGACGGAGTTGAGTTCTCGAACCATGCGTGCATTACTTGGAGAACTCATACAAGACGTTGTTGAACAGGTAAATCTTCGAAGTATTCATAATATGGAAAGATTTACCCAAAATGGGAATGCACATTATGACAATATGACCAAACAACTAAACACTTTGAACGAAATAATGAATAAGTTAGTAGGCCAAATATGTCAACCGGTTATACCTCTTGCAAATCACTTTCAAACTAGGACAATTGTGGGACATAATCCCTCAGTCCTAAATCCGAATCAAGGGGTAGAACCACTTTCTGGTACTTTTACTTCAAACCAAGGGGGTACTGCAGTGCCAAATCAGAACAATGGTAGTGGTACGCCTAACTTGGGGGGTAATCCAAACATAAGAGATAAGTCCTAAACAATAGACAGAATACCCCACATGTTAATGAGGGAATAGATGTTCAGGCTAATGGTAATGACCCTAATCATGGTAACTTTGTTGCCAATCAAGAACCAAACATCAAGCCTCATGCAAATCAACCGGTTAACTAGCCTGTAGGAATTCCATATGACCCCAACGTCATGTTGAGGAATCAGATTATGGAAATCGTACAGGATCAGATGGCTTTTGGGGTGGGTCCCGTCGTTAGGCCGACTTACACAAAGCCATATCCTGATTGGGTAGACCAAGCATATCCATGGCCTAGAGGGTACAAAGTTCCAGAATTCTCACTGTTTATCGATTTAGGAGAGGTGTCTACTCTAGAACACATAGGGCGATTCACATTGCAAAGTGGTGATGTAACCGATTACCATAAAATGAGGCTTTTCCCTAGTTCATTAACAGGAGTAGCTTTCTCCTGGTTCATCAACTTGCCAGCGAACTCTGTTCAAACATGACAACAATTGGAACAGCTATTTCACGCTCAGTTTTATAAAACTGAGTCTGAGGTCACTTTGGCTGATTTGGCGAATCTACGTCAAATGCCAAACGAATGGGTATAAAGTTTTCTCCAAAGGTTCAAGACAGCAAGAAGCAAGTGTTTTGTACCTTTCCCTGAAAAAGAATTTGTCAAAATCGCTCAGGGCTGCTTGAGCTTTGATTTAAAAAAGAAATTCCAGGACAAGAAATTTCCTGAGCTTTTCTAGTTGAGTACGAATGTGATTAGGTATGAACGACTGATAAGAGAGGAAGAACAGATGAAAAATTCTAGTAAAGGGACTTATTACAAAGATCCAAATTTTGACGTTCATACCATCAGCGACGAGTCATACGATCAGGCCGAAATGTGTTTGGCCGAATTGGTCAAAGGAGATACGTATACTTGTCCCATAATGGTCAAGCCTAGACTATCAGGCAAAGATGAGCCCATAAAAGATGGAAACATAAAGGCTAGAACGTTCTCGTTCGATGTAACCAAAGTTGACCTTATATTTGATAAATTATATAGGGATAAACAGATAAAGTTGAGCGATAAGCACAAATTGCCAAACCCTGAACAAATTAAGGGTAAAAAATATTGTAAGTGGCATAATGCATGGTCAAATTTGACTAACAATTGCTTGGTTTTTCGCCATGTATTGCAGAATGCCATTGAATCAGGACGAATTACGTTCGACGATAAGAAGAAGATGACAGTGGATGAAAATCCTTTTCCACAGCCACTTGGAGTGAACATGGTGACGTCTGGTTTCAAAAACAAGTTGCCAAAATTCAAGTTGGTCGTAGATGATGGAGAAGAGGATCCTAAACCACATCCCAGTGTCTTTGAACGAATTAAGGGGAAAGAACCAAAAAAGGACGAAGACGTCCTGTGTGCAAGATGTAAAAGAGAAGTGAATGGAAATACGGAGAAACCAGGGATATGGCAGCATCCCTATCGCCATACTTTCTTCCCAAACACTCAGCCTGGTAGAGGGCGAGGTACATCATTCTATAGAGGACCGCCTTTTGAGAGGCAGTTCAGGCCAGCAGATAATGGAAGAACATTCAGGCCGCAACCTCGCCGGCTAAATGTATGACATTCATTCCAGTATAATGCAGGAATGGCAATACCCTTCGATGAGATGACTAGAACCCAACAAAGGCGTTTCCAACGAAACTATGGACGAATGATGAGGCAGCAACAGGGAGTACCGCATCTTAAAGCGCCTAAACTATTCAAGGTAGCCAATCAAAATGTCCTCAAAGATAGTGAAGAGACCGGTACAGATGAATCAATGAAGGAATTGCCAGAAACTTCTTCTGGGAGATCAAAGTTTGAGCGGGACAGAAGGGATGGAGAAGATCCAGATCAGCCCCTTACTATCCAGTTCGGTACCTTACCTCCTGTCGTGGCCAATAATTACTTACTGGCCAATGAATTCAAGAATAAAGAAAAAGAAGAAGAAGAAAGGGAGGACAACGAAGGAGAGGCTTGCGTGCTGAAATGTGAAGAAGGTCAGACTTCTAGAGAGGCCTACAACGATGAAGAAGACGACGGGATGACAGATATTGAAGAAGAAATCGATCTAGAACCAGAAGGAAGAAAGAGAGGAGTATCGCGCAATACTCTGTTGAAGCAACTACATCGAGAGGGAGCTCGCGAAGTAGATTTGTTGGGAGAACCATCTGGGCGTCCTTTTGATTTCTACGTACTGTACGGGACACCCAAAAGGAAGAAGAGAGTGCCTCGCTCTGAAAAGTATGGATCTCCTCCAAGAATAATGCCCCTTCCCACAGGTTGGGTAACTGATGAGGAAGCATTAGAAAAAAGTAAGAAGGAAACTCAGGAGACAGAGGATCAATGCGATATGCTGCACGTCGACTTATCACAGGAGGATAATTCGACAGAAAATAAGCAGGAAGTAGAAATAGAGGCTGCTGAAAAGGTTATTTTTAAACGGCCAGCCATGAAATTGACTAAACACTTGAGGCCATTGTACGTTAAAGCTTTAGTTAACGGCATCCCTGTGGCAAAAGTGCTTGTCGACAATGGAGCAGCTATAAACACCATTCTATCTAGGATGATGAGGAAGTTCGTAAAGACAGAGGGTGACATGATTCCTACAGAAGTCATCCTTATGAGTTTCAATGGAGGAGCAACTTCGGCTAAGGGAGTTATGCCATTGGACATAACTATAGGGATGACTACTAGGACCACAGTCTTCTTTGTAATAGATGGTCCTACTAGTTACAATGTGTTACTAGGAAGAGATTGGATACACGAAAGTCGCTGTATACCCTCATCGCTCCATCAATGCCCGATCTTTTAGAATAACAAAGGCGAAGCAGAGGTGGTACAGGCTGATCATAGGCCTTTTGTCGCAGAAGCAAACTCGGTGGAAAAGTTCATGTACAAAGAAAACTATGGACCTGTCAGGGTAGTACAAGATGGGGAAGAAACTCAAGTTGTCGCGCAAAGCGAAGAGCCATTTTCAGTGGACGCACTCACTGAAATGTTCAGACAGATGAGGCCAAATATAGTGGCCCTAGAAGAGCCAGTAATTGGCAAAAGAATAATCAAGGAGTCTTGAATGGATTCTAAGTTACGAAAGCAAATGGCCAACATTCAAGCCTTCAAAGCT
>NW_019247082.1:543-24428 GCF_002742605.1 Olea europaea var. sylvestris | reverse complement strand
GCCTGGTTTAGATAGAGACTTGGTGGAACATAGGTTACCAACTAAGCCTAACTTTAAACCTCATAGGCAGCCTCCTAGGCGTTTTGCTCCTAATGTGCTCCCTGAGATTAAGAAAGAGATAGAGCGATTATTGAAAATAGGTTTTATTAGAACAGCCAAATATGTTGAATGGTTGTCCAATATCGTGCCAGTACTAAAAAAGAATAGTAAACTAAGGGTGTGTATAGACTTTAGGAATTTAAACATAGCTACACCCAAAGATGAGTATCCAATGCCCACGGTGGATTCTTTAGTAGACTCGACTGCCGGACATGTCATGTATTCTTTCATGGATGGGTATTCAGGATACAATCAAATTTATATAGCTGAAGAAGACACACACAAAACTGCCTTTAGATGCCCAGGGTCTATAGGATGTTTTGAATGGGTGGTTATGCCTTTCGGCCTAAAAAATGCAGGGGCAACTTATCAAAAGGCAATGAATTTAATCTTTCATGATATGATAGGCAAGTTTGTTGAAGTGTATGTAGATGACATAGTAGTCAAGTCCATTAAAGAAGAGGACCATTTCGAACAGTTAAGATGTTTGTTTGAGCAAATGAAGCAATATAAGCTAAAGTTGAATCCCTTGAAGTGTGCATTTGGTGTTAATGCAGGAAATTTTCTTGGTTTCTTAGTACACAAGAGAGGGATTGAACTTGATAAAAATAAAGCGAAGGCCATTTTAGAGGCCAAACCACCTAGCAACAAAAAAGAATTACAAAGATTTTTAGGCCAAGTAAACTTTTTAAGACGCTTTATTTCTAACTGTGCAGGGCGAACTAAAGTCTTTTCGCCGCTTTTAAAGCTGAAAAATCGGGACGAGTTTGTCTGAAAAGAAGAACATCAAAAGGCTTTTGAAAGCCTGAAGACATATTTATTAAGTCCACCAGTGTTGGTTTCACCAATCCAAGGACGGCCAATGAAAGAGTATGTATCGACTGAAAAAGAATCAATAGCTGGAATGGTCGCACAGGAAGACCAATTTAGTGAAAAAAGGGCAATTTATTACTTAAGTAGACGGTTAACGAAATGTGAATGTAATTACTCTGCTATTGAAAAATTATGTCTTGCATTGTATTTCACATGTACAAAATTAAGGGCTTATTTACGGCCCGTAACCGTTTATTTAATTTCTAAAGTAAATTTAGTTAAGTATATGTTCTCGCGCCCTATTTTACACCAAAGGGTAGGCCTTTGGACACTAACTCTATCAGAATTCGAGATACAATATATACCTCAAAAGGCAGTCAAAAATCAGGTTTTGGCTAACTTTCTAGCCGATCATCCATGCCTTGACATGCCTGAAGAAATTGAACTAGAAATCAATTCGTTCGAGTTAAAACCTTGGGTGTTGTATTTCGATGGGTCAAAAACCTCTAAAGGTGCAGGAGTAGGAGTAGCATTGATTAATCCTTTAGGGATTTGCTACAAGTTCGCATTCACTTTAGACATAATGTGCACCAACAATCAGGCTGAATATGAAGCCTTAATTGTAGGCCTAGAACTAATGATAGATATGGGAGTAAGAAATGTGATCGTTAGGGGCGATTCTTAAGAAATGTGATCGTTAGGGGCGATTCTCAATTGGTAATCCACCAATTGATTGATGATTTTAAATGCCAAAGTGATTTCATTATAAGTCAATATGAGATCGCCCAAGAATTGTTAGAAGAATTCGACCAAGTAGAACTTCAATGCATTAATAGGATATATAATGACGTGGCAAATGAGTTAGCCCAAATGGCCTCAGGGTACTCGAAGGTTTTGAATTGGAAGTCTACTTGTGAGTATGGAATCATATTGCCCGTGACTCAAAGAAGGGCGAGAAAGATTGAACTTCACTGCATACAAGATGGAGATGCAATGGATTGGAGAACAGAGATTAAAAGGTTCTTTAAAGAACTTAATGGAGGGATTAGTAGGAAAATGAAGCTATATTTGCTGAACTATATACTAATAGATGAAGAGTTGTTTAAGAAACGCTCTGATGGTATATTACTAAATTGTGTACTTTTGCAAGAAGCCAAGACGATCATGGCTGAGGTGCACGAAGGGATATGTGGAGCTCATCAAGCTGGCCAAAGGATGAGATGGTTAATTATTAGGAGTGGATATTTTTTGCCAAAGATGGGAGAATTATGCGTTCAGTATGCAAAGAGTTGTTTAGCATGCCAAAAGCATGGTCCAATACAAAGGGCGCCAGCACGAGAGATGACACCTATTATTAAATCTTGGCCGTTCAAGGGTTGGGCGATAGACCTGATAGAGAAGATTTATCCCCCATCGTCCAAGCAACATACTTTTATTATAGTTGCAACCCACTTTTTCACCAAGTGGGTAGAGGCGGTACCTTTGAAAGAGATCACCCAAAAGAATGTCATAGAGTTTATCCGTGATCATATCATTTATAGGTTTGAAATTCCACAAACGTTAATGGTAGATCACGGAACATCTTTGAATGGGGATCAAGTGAACAAATTTTTGAGCGAGTTTGGGGTTAAATTAGTTAACTCCACACCATATTACGCTCAATCCAACGGATAAGCAGAATCTTCTAATAAGATTCTAAAAAATGTCATCAGAAAGATGATAGATGAAAATGTCAGGAATTGGCACGAATGTCTGAACAATGCCTTGTGAGCTTATAGAACATCACCTCGGTCAAGTACCAAAGTTACTCCTTTCCAACTTGCTTATGGACAGGAGGTCGTTTTACCTATGGAAATCAACGTGCAATAGATTAAAGTGTGCTTACAACATAAGTTAAATGATGATGAGTATACAGAATCACTAGTTTAAAATTTATTGGGGTTGGACGAATTAAAGTTGGACGTTTTAGATAGATTGCAAGTCCAAAAATAAAGAATGGCTAAGTTTTATAATAAAAAAGTTATAGCCAAGTCGTTTAGCCTGGGTGAACTAGTTTGGAAGACGATACTCCCTTTGGATAGCAAGGATCTAAAGTACGGGAAGTGGTCGCCCAATTGGAAAGGACCATACAAAATAAACAGTATGTTGCCCAATGGAACGTATCATTTGGAAGATTTAGATGGCACCAAGCACGTGAGATTCATTAACGGCAAATATTTGAAAAAATATGTTCCTTCTTTATGGGAATGTGAACAGATAAAAGTATAATCAAAATATGTTGAACGATTAAGGATAACAAGGTCAGAGAGAAATACGTTCAAATAAAGTCCTTTATTATCAAACGTTCATTACAAATATGCAAAAATACAAATAATGGATGCTCTACAAACTACAATTAAAAGTAAGCTAATCTCCTGGTTGATCGCTGAGTAAGAGGGTGGACTAGCCTCGCACCGCTTTCCTAAATGCATCGCTGCAATGGCGGGCAAAGAGGCTGAGAAGCACTCTCAGCAAGCAAGGTGGCCCGCAAGCATCCCAAAAATTGTCTTCTATCATCAACTCCTTGTAAAAGACAAAGAGACGATGGGAAGAACTTTGATGGTAAAAACTTTGCTGCTGGCCAAAAAATATTTCCTATACTTCCCACACCAAAGGTGACATCAAGGCAAATAGTAAAATAGGCGGACCAAACAATCCATTTTTATAGAAAGACGAAGGTTTCGGATTGATTGTCAGAATGCCAAACAATGGCAGCAAATTGGTTTCGAAGGAGAAAATGAATATGAAGATGGAAGATAGAAAGTGCGAAGCATACGTGCATTTATAGGGGGTGGAGATGAAGAGACAGAATATGAGCAGCCACATTCTACCTAGTAAATGGAATTAAATAGCCCAAAGTCTTGGGAAAAGTGGTGGAAATATCAAAAGAAAATGTGCAAGATTTTTAGCACAAAGCAGTTAAATGCTTGAAGAATTGACGATTAAAAGACAAACATCAAATAAATGCACAAGAAGTTAACATATATGTTCATTAATGATGAACAAAGTTACAAAGGGAAAATCAAATGCAAAATTACAAAAGAAAAGGGCATCATATGTCTTAATTACAGTCCACCCCACACTGAACGAATTCGTTCCCTAAGTTTTTCCCAATCCTCGTTCTGCCGAGAGGAAGTGATGTTCAATTCGGCCACGACATCATCATCAACTTCCAACTTCTTGTACTGCTCAACCAAGGACTTAGTTCGCTCAATTCCCTGGGAGGCGTTGTGCTTTTTAGCAGCCATTCTCGCCTTGCAGTCGTCCATTTTGGCTTGAAGTTCCTTCATCTGAGCAGCCAAACTAACCATCAAAGAGTCTTCAATCATGACTTCGGAAGAGATCTCTTTCAACTCATTCTCAGCCTTGTTGATCTCCAGACGCAGAGACTCTTTTTCAGATACGGCGCGAAGATATTGATTACTTTTGGCCTTTAGTTCAGCATTCTTGGCCAGCAAAGAAAGGACCTCGGAGTGGATAACTTTCAACGTCGCTTTAAAATCGGCAGAAAGATTGAGCAACGGAAGTGTCAGTGCTTGCTCCAACTTCGCATTCAAATGCTAAAGCTTATCCTTGTGTCTGGCAGCACTAGCCCTACCAATGTCCATATCCATGAAGGACACGTACTCAAATATCGACTGCTTGAGGAATTTCAAATCTTCCTCTGAAGAAGCAGCAGGACGATCAGATGGAGCAGGGCGAGATGTCTTGACTTGCTCCCAGGAAGCAAACAAGTCTTGGATAGAACGCACAATCTTATCAGCATCCTGCAAAGAAAATTGCCAATATTGAAGATTCTCACTACAACGAACAAGATGGAAATAAAAGTGAAGCAAAGATTACCTCATCAACAATCGTGGAAGATGGCATATCCTCAGCCAAGTCTGCCACCTGTGACTCCTCCATTCGTGAGGACTTCCCCTTGTCTGAGCGAGAAGATGTTGCCACAACGGACAGACTCATAGGAGTATCTGCAGAACTCAAAAGCAACAAATCAGAAACCAATAGCACAAGCAAAGGTAAAGCATCAAAAATCGAATTACCTTCTGCTTCGATGTTTGGGGGGTTGACGCCCTGGGAAGAAGGTGGTTCATCCATGGGTTGTGATGAGGATTCTGGGACTGAAGATGTCTCTTTAAGCGTAATCCCCTCATCAACCGGTTTGGATGAAGCAGCCTCAGCAGAGGATGATGGAGCAGGAGCTGCCGATGTCAAAGCCTTTAAAGGAGAGGCTGAATTTTTCTGAGAAGTCCAAATAAATCATCAGCACACAGAAAAGTTTCAAGTATGGAAAAGTATGCTTGTGAGTAAACCAATTTAATTACCTTCCTCCTGATGATAAGAGGGGTATCATCATCATCATCATCAACATCATCCTCCAGAATGGGAGATGCTGAGGTTGGCCGTTTGTGGCTTGGGGCACTCTTGGTTGTAGTAGGCTTGGCACGGAGAGAAGAAGATGGACGAGCAGATTGTTTAGCACGACAAGGAGGAGAAGGACTCCGGATGGACAAAGGAGTGACTAAAACAGAAGGAGGGAAAGAAATGCTCGGCTGGTCTAGTGAATGAAAGGCACGATTGGCATTAGTCGCAAACAATCTGCGCTTCACTGACGACCAGAGCTGTTCAAAAAGAGGATGGATGGCATGGCTAGAATTGAAGGGGGCTAATGAAAAATAGCTTGTTAAAAGAAGATTGCGAGCATTTATAGCCTCTGCCTCAGCCTTATCAATAATATGAAAGCGGTCAATCAAGTTCCTTGAATAGCAGGGAGGAATAGGCCAAGTTTGGCCGAAACCAAGTTGGCGAGCAAAAAATTGGGGAGCATAAATTTCTACCCCTGCCTTGGCATTGGTCCTAGTTAAAATATCATGAAATAGCTCCCTCCCGGTTAAAAAATGGATCCAAATGAGCAGGGAGGTGCTCGCACTGTCTATAGTGGAGGGGGGATGCACATAGTTTTGAGTCAAAAAAGGAGGAAAAGGAAAAAAGGAAGGGATTGAATTCAAAGAATAAAAGAATGAAAAAATGTCCCTTCTAGACATATTTACAGGAGCCAAGGGCTCAATGGCTAGCCCATAACAGCTAGCAGAGGAGCGAGAAATTGATGGAGCACCAAGCAATGGAAAATAGGATCTCAACCACAGTTGAGTGAACCAAAGATGTCCACTACCAGTGGGAGATGCACCATTCTTCAATTGGGTTTGAAGAGAAGCCATGCCTCTATAAAGGGCAGCCAAAAAGAAAGAACATAAATTCAAAGGCCTGCCACGCGCTAATTCGTGCGTTATGGGTAAATAATTCAGGGAGGGCTTTATGCTTGGCACACACAAAACATATTTACAAAGCCAAACTAGAAGAAAAGCCACTCGCTCAGTATGGGAAGGCTCAGTGCTCGAATGATTGTGAAGGGTTTGCAGGCTTGAATAAGACTCGGTGTAGTTTTTACCAAACTTTTGGGTGCCACCAGAAACCAAGATATCAGGAAAAATGGTATCGCCCAAAGGTGGTAGATTCACTAGAGCCCCAACATCCCTTAAAGTAATAGACATGGGGCCAAGAGGGAAAATAAAGGTATTATACTCGGAAGACCAAAAACTCAAAGCGATTGAAAAAAGTGCTGCATCAAAAGTAGGGGGTCGAATAGAGATTTCTAACAAATCAGAAATCCTAACATTATCAAAAAGTGCCTTAGTAGGACCATGGCCAACAAGACGAGCATGCCACCTACGGAAAGCTACATCAGATTTAGGCCAAGTGCGAATACCTCTTTCGCGAAGTGGCCCCAGCGGCAGAGAGTTTAGAAATGGAGGGCCTTGAGTACAAGGAAACAGCTGACCCACCGCCGCCTGTTCGACTGCCTCTGCATTGTTGAAGAAAGGACCTAGGTAGAACTCATTGAGTTCGACATTGGCGGGCGCGAGAAAACTCGAAGTTATGTATAGACGACTCAGAAGTTTCTGAAAGTCATCAAAACTAAAGGAATCACCAGCTTGAGATTGTGAAGTAGCCATTAGAGATGAAACGAAGTTTTTTCAGAGTTACGTAGCAGGGAAGCAAAAGATGAACAGTAAATCATGGGAGAGATGCGAAAAAGTGAGGCGTGATTTAATGGTGCAGTGAAATGACGTGTTTGGGGGTTATAAGGGTTTGCAAAACGTCGCACCTTTTCAAGCTATGGAAGAAAACAATGATTGAAATTCTTGGGAATTTCGAATGTTGCTGGAAACACAAAGTGAATATGGCAAAATTTAATAATTGGTATTAATTCTGCCATATTGGGGGGTAATTGTTGACACATAAAAATTCAGCCCAAATCGAACGGCCCAAGGAATGAAGCCCAATTGGAGGATCCCCAAATCAGATAGCCCAAAGAACGAAACCCAATCAAACAATTCAAGATGAAGGCCCAAATAGGGAGGCCCAAGAACGCGGTAACGCCATCGCCCAAGTTTGCAAGACGCCCAGAATCTGAGCGAATGGAGTGCCATGCAGTCGCCCAGAGCTGTTACTCTATTCTCGCCCAAACCTTCAAGTCGCCCAAAGTCTTAGCAAACATAAAGTGTTGTGGTTATCAAGAAGTGCAGTTATCAAAGCAGTTATTAAAGCAGTCATATCACGTTCCACGATTCAGGAAATTCAATCGAAAACGGTTGAACGACGAAGAGTAATGGCAGCAGTTAAAAAAGGCAGTTTCATGACAAGCTAGCCATTACGAGAAAAGTGGGCAGTTGTAGAACGATCAAGCAGTTTTTAGGCGGTTGATCACAAAGAGATCATCCATGGAGTATAAAAGGGGGGAAAGACATAGAGCAAAGGACCGAATCAAAGACTCTCGAACAGAGAACATGTAATTTTAATTTCCTTAGTTTAGATTTAAACACTTTTTTTCAGTAACTCGTGTGTTTGCGCCCCTTGGAGGCATTCTGTTTTTAATTTTCAATTGTAAAGTCATCGCCAATAAAAGAACACCCCTTTTTGGGACTTTATCTCAAGAGGTTTGTCCCTTACACAATCGTCTGATCCCTTTTAATTGTTAGCGACCAACCTGCGCAAAACAACATGTTTTTACACTTATTTTATTTTGAGAACAGAACGCAATCAATCCCGCTACCAATCAAAGAAGGTGTGACTGACTCTCACAATGGCGGGGCCCCCACTTTTTATTTTAAACTTTTTATTCACACTGGACCCACGACATATGAGAGGATGTCAACCATTCTAGCAAAGTAGCAAAATTCAAACGCAATAGAATACTGGTGTATGGTTAATGTGTTCCTGCTTACCTGGACACACAAAATTGAAGTAGGAAAAGATAATTATTTTACAGCCTATTTGGGAGTGATTTTTTGACCATTATTTCACTATTTCAATCGTAATATTTGACTTCTTTTCTTACAGATGAAACTCACTTTTCTCCTAACAATCAAAAAATAAATTCTCAAATTCACTCTCAAAGAGCCTCTTAATTTAGTTCTTAATTGGATAAAAAGAATATTGTCGCTTAAATTTCAAGTCTGCTTTAGCAGCAAGTAAAGTGCGCCATCACATCACCCAGACGGTTGAAATCAAAACTCGAGAAAGGGAGCGAAAAAGAAGAAGTGATAAAATGGCGGGAGTGCTATCGAACAAAATCCAAAAGGACGAAACTAAAGCCTGGCGATCACATATATTCTTGGAGACACTGGTATACCTATGCTCATCATGGTCAATTCTCCCTTTTTTTTCCTTCTTTTTTTTTTTTTTTTTTTTTCTATTTTCGACTCTTATTTTATTTCCAGCGCCATTTTTAACTCAATTATATTGTTTATTTTGAGCATTGTTATACTGGTTCTTATTGTGCCGATTTTTCTGTTGGTTGATCTCTTTGGCATTGATTAATTTGGCTTTTGTTGTACTCTAGAGTCTTGATGAATGTTGAGTTTCAACGGAAAATTTCGAGAAGAGGAAGATATCAAAATAAGAGGATTGAAGTATGAAAGATCGGTTGATTATTTATTTAATCCTTTTAATTTTATGATTAAATTTTACTATTATCCTTATTTGTTACCGTAATGGGTGGGTGACACAGAAAAATGTCTAGATGGATTTTAGGCCATCTCCAACCCTGCACCAAATTTTGCACTAAATTTTGCACCGAATCTTACACCAAACTAAAATTCATCTCTAACCATTACATCAAAAATTACACCAAATGAAATGTGTTTAACCATTTTCTTCCCTTTTTTTATTCTTTATAATTTACTTATTTGAAATATTATTTATTTAATTATTTCATAAATACATAAATTACTAAATAAATAATTATGTTAAATTACGGAAAAGATTAAATTCATTAATAAATATAAAAAATATAGAACAATTAATAAAAATACTACAATAACGAAAATATGAAATCATGCCATCAGAAAATAGTACAATGCATTTTAAATTTGGATAGAGGATATTACGAAGCAGCTAAATTTTTACAATTTAATTCTCAGAATTCATATGTTTATCCCACAAATGATCGATTAATGCAATTTTTTATGTATTCTTTTTTAAAAATAAAATTAGATTATCGTATGTATGTCGCTATTTAATATATTTCGTGTTAACTTTAATAAATAATCGTGTTTGATGTATTTTAAATTATTTTCGTCTTTTAATTAATTTATTAATTTTAAAATTTATTTTAAATAATAATAATAATAATAATAATAATAATAATAATAATAATAATTTATTGTATTAAAAAATATATAGTACAAATGACATTAATACCCTTAACATATTTATTTGAAAAATGTTAAATAAAAGCAAAATGGACATTTTACATATTGCATAGTGTTGCACCATATTTGGTGCAACACTATTCACTTTGCACCATTTTGCACCAAAATGATGCAAAATTTGGTGTTGGGTTGGAGCAACTTTACCCCCAAAAAATGGTGCAATGGTGCCATGGTTGGAGATGCCCTTAGGAACTACTGTTGCAAATCCAAGGCATTGGTGAACTTGGAAAGTAGATAGTTGAAAGTAAAAATATATACTTCGGACCAAATCTGCAATTTAAACATGTAATGTAAACATACAAGATGTAGATTTGTAACAATCCAGGCCTCCTTAAGACATTTGCTCCCTCTAGTGCTTCAAGCTTTGAAGGAATTGTCTGCTTGGGTGGGACGAATTGTTGTTTCTGAGGAAGTTTTACCTATGTCAGTCATGAACAACCAACAAACTTAACTTTGAAGTAGAAAATGAAGGAAATATTTTTCATGAAAGAAAGATAAGAGATTGAAAGATTGATGTGAAATATGCAATCTGTAATACTGTTTGTAGGTTCGTCTCTGGCCATTTAAACACTTGATTCATGACTTAACCAAGAAAAGTGCAACTTTTAATTGAAAAGTTGAATTTTTTTACGCGAAGTAATGACAATTCTGGAAAGAAAATAATTTCATGGAAGATGAAATTGTTTGGGCCAATCTAAACGCTAATTTTTAAGTTGAAAGGACATCTGCTTGGGTCATAACATTTTGGAGTGGACATAACACTTAATGGTTTTCAAAACAGTCATCACCAATGGGCTCCTTATAACTAATGCTTTTTCCTTTCTTAAGTGGTGAAAGTTGCAAGCATGATCAATGTTTTTTGTGTGTGTGCACAAGATAATGACAAATATTTGGTCTATGAACTTATCATAGGGAATATCTTCCAAGGATCACTAAATCTATGACACTTGAACCATAGGCTTTGTAATACTTTAGGCAGTCCTGCGTTCAAATCATGATCATGTTGTCCCAAAGAGTGATAAAAGTTACATTTTTAGGTTCAAGAAAAGAGAACACGAAGTTCTTGATCATGTTAGATGAAATGAAGAAGTTCTACAGAGATTATATGTTATGGATACCTTTAAGGTCAAAAGATAAGTTTTACAAAGTGGTTATTGTACCTTTTATGCTTTATGATACTAGGTGTTGGATAATTAAAAGGAAAAATATCTAAAAGATGAATGTAGTGGAATGTGGATGTTAAGATAGAGTGTGGTTATATTAGAATGGATAAGATGAGGAAAGCAGGAAAAAAAAAAAAAAAAAAAAAAAAAAAAAAAAACTGAAGATTGGACCAATTATTGGTAAATTAAAAGAGCGTATAATCATTTAGGTAGTTAGGACATGTCTTGCATAGACGAAGAAATTTCTATTCGTAAATGTGATGCAATCCTAGTAGAACAAGTTACAATATGGAGGGGCAAAACAAAATTGGCACTGTTTGCCTTGGTTGAGAATGATAAGATTGCATCAGATCTTTTGGTAGATGTATCAATGGATGGTGTGGTAAGAAAAGATCCTAGCCAATCCTAAATTACCAGGAATAAGACTTGGTGTTGGTTGTATTGCAAGCAATTCCAAGCTAAATATTACTACATATATGAGCTTAAGAATGTTATTTATTACTCTTATGTGAAGTAAAAACAAAACACACACCGTGGTAAACACAACAATAACAGTTCTATTTTTCTTGCACAAAACAATATCGTGCAAGAGAGACAGAGATGAGTACATCAGGAACAGTATAACAAATATGACTACTTCAACTCTACCATTTGTCTGAGAAGTGCTTTATCATGACTAGTACAGTAAGGTCCCACATTGTTTGAGAATAGCCTTAATACATTGTTTTAGAAATCTGGACAGTATGTTTGTTAATTAGTTTCCTGACTTATGGTAGTCCACAAACAATACGAGCTACCAAATGCATCGGTCAAGGTTTCATCGATATCTTGTCCCACACAAATCATTTACTTGTAACTATTTGATACCCCTGTAAGAATTGCTTTACCTCAGTCCGTTAATGTGGCGGAATACCCTGTGAATTTGGAAAATGCATTGCTTGTGTAGGATGTGATTATGTATGTACTATTGATTTAATTGTTAATGTAATTACAAAAGATTATAATGTCGAGCGGTTGTAAATTGATTAGTCATGAGGATGATTGGCAACAATAACAAAACCTCAAACTGAGTTTTATTCTCGATAAATTTGAAGTTGGCTACATGAATCTATATTTGCCACGACATATGATCTATTTGTAGGGACTTGGGGGTTTTGGTATGATCTATTTGTTAAACTACATTAGATCTGTGAATGCCATTTTTAACTTCTCATTTTATCCAATATCCATATGAAATTTTTTTACTCATAGATGGCATGACGAAAGCCTGCATATGGGAAAAATTTATAAACAGTTCAATTTATATATAGATAAAAATGAATGGTGGTTAAGTGGATAGTATTTCTAAGTACATTGAAATATGTGGTTGAAAATAAAGTTTGACAATTTAAAAGTGATTTATAAATTTTCCAGACGGAGGCTAAATCTGGGTTCTATTGCTTCTTCCGTGCATGACACTGTTATTATTTTTGGAGTGCATAATGCATTACAACTTTTTGAGATTCTGTGCTGAATTTTTATCAAATTTTGATATTGACTAGCAGTTGGATGTGCACTCATTGTATATTGTTTTCTGTTTTCTCTTGATTCGAAAATTTTGGATTCATCGAGAACTTGGTCTAAGTTTTTGTAAGCCTTTTCTTTGAATTTAAATTTGCAATTTCTTTTGCTATGGCGTTGGTTAACAACTATGTAAAAGGGCTGATGCTGTAAGTCGATCAAACCAATAATAAATGCTCAGTAGAGAGGGATGAGCATGGAACAGTCAGATTCAGGCGCAAGAACTGAATATCTGATACTTCCCAGACAAGGGCATGCTTGCCCTAAAATCGTTTCAAACTTCGACCCTTGCATTGATGTTCAATTGATCATGTATTAACTAGCTTTTTAGTTTGAGTATTCCAAACGGATATGAAACGAAGAGAATAAGGAAAGAATGAAAATGGATAATTTGACTGTATATTTTTCTCAGTTGATATTTTAGGGAGTAGCATATATTCTGTGACTTGTTTGTTTCTTGTTCACCTTTTTCTCTTATTGTTCTCTATACATTTAACATCTTCTTGAATTCGGCTATTTCTATAACTTTAGGCTGTGTATAGTAAACTGTATTGCCAAGTCACAGTAACTTGACTACTTTTATTTCATTCAACTTCAGGAATATATGTTGGGAATGGAAATGTGATCCATTTCACTTAGGGACCGGGTCAGGGAATTGGGACAGGAACTGGGTTAGATCGTTTCATTTCCAGCTCGTCTCCATCCAATCCCTACGAGCCACCATGCCCAATTTGTGGTGATCGGTCAAAGTCTGATGGTGTCATCTCTTCTTGCCTCGACTGTTTTCTTGATGGTGGTGAACTATATCTGTTCCAGTATGGTGTCTCTTCAGTGTTTCTTGCCCAAGCTCGTGGCGGAACATGTACTGATGCCCTTTCTGATTCGCCTGAAGATGTCCTTCACCGTGCTGAATATTTTCTTCAGAATGGTTTTGGCGTCTACAACATTTTAAAGAAAAATTGCGAGGATTTTGCAATAGACTGCAAAACTGGTTCGACTGTCTTCACAAGCAATAGTGTCCGCTGTAGTGGGCAGGCAGCATCTTTTTTAGCTGCTATTAGGGCCATTTTCTCATAACTACTTCGCTTCTTAACCCCTAGCTTTGCCGGTCTTACAGCAGTGGGATGTGGCATTTATTGTATTAGCCGAATTGTGTCGGATATTGGAGTACGACGTGATGTCATGAAAATCCCCATTGAAAGGCTTGTTTCCGAATCCAACTTAGATAAGTCTGAAGCAGCACCTGAGACCCCGAAAGAAGATTAATCTTTTAAAACTGGAATCGAGAATTTTATGGTTGTCCAATTCGCTCCCCTACTTATTATGATCACCAGTGATAATTTATTTAAGCATTATTTTTTTTTTGTTTTTTGTTTTTTTTTTTAAGCAAATACCACTAGTGTGGTTTATTTTATATAATGAAAAGCGAGAAAACAAATAGAGGAGGGGGGCATGGACCTGACCTCCAGCAAATGTAAATTGTAACAAATATCTGAAGATAGAATGCAATCACAGTAAACAAGACATGAGCAAAAACTAATGAAAGGTACTCAAGGGTATTCCCGAGGGTAAATCTTCGGGTGGTAGTACATAGACATTGATCGGGTCATGCGTCTGGTTTGAAACATTTTCGGATCAAAGTAGTTTGCGATGTCTGGCTCGCTCGTTGGAGAGGGGTCTCGCCTGCGTGTAGGAGCCTGCTTTGGTGATAAGTACTGTTCGGATGGTGGCGCACTGAATGTCGGGCGAAAAGCGGGTGCATCTGATCTCATTGTACTAGTCGTAGGTGCGTCTAATCTCATGGTGTTCTGTGCTACGACATCTGAATCATGGGAGATTGACCTGCTTGCTGTAGGGACATCGTCCTCTGCATTTTGCATGCAGTTTCCAAGGCCCATGCCATCCATGTCTCTCTGTATATGTTCTTTCACCATATTGTGTATAGGAGCTGTGATAGAAGGACTAGGTGAAGGTGTATGCGTAGGAGTCTTACTCACAGAAGGTCCCTCTCCAAAGAGCTTAAAAACCAAGTCCTCAATAGCAAATCTCATGGTAGATCCAACTTTCATTCCATGGTCCTTCTTAAAGTGATCAATCAACATATGCTTGACACCATGTCGCTCTGAGCTGATCTCAGCCAACAACCCCTGTGCAAGAGTGGTTTGAGGAACTGTCCCGGTACCTGAACCCTGCGCTGACTGAGTACCATTTGTGTGTGTCTTTAATGGTGGAGAACTCATATGTGTCGGCTCAGGGGGTACATCAGTAGTAGCTGTGGGAGTAGGAGCTATGGAAGTAATAATAGGAGAAGTGGGTACCTCGATAGGAGCATTTGGAGTAGGCTCAGCAACTGAATGAATATACGGAGGTACCTCTGGATCAACTGTGATAGGAGTAGAGGTAGGAACTGCAGATGCAGATTCTGACTCTGTCACAACTGCGGTAGTAGTAGTGGGAAGCACAGAAGGCACTGCTGAAACTGGAACCCACTGCTTCTTTGGCTCTACAAACATCACATTGCCCTTATCCTTATCAGTCCTAGTAATAGGGGGCCGAATAGGGGGGTGCACAACAACTGTAGGAGGAGGAGGAGGAACCGTAGTACACTGATCATAAGAATGACCCAAGTGTTTACAAGAAAAGCAAAAAATTGGCCGCTTCTCATAGATAACTGTCTGCCAGAAGCCACGGTTACCAGCGTGCTCAATCCAAACCCTGTCGGGCAACTTATGCCCCAAATTCACCTCAATGCACACCCTTGCCTCACTAGGTCGTCTCAAGTCGGTGGTGGCCTCATCAATTCTCAAGGGCATTCCTATTGCCCTAGATAAGGCGAAAAGGAACCCCTTCGCATGTAAATGTACTGGAAGCAGATGGAACGATACCCATACGGGAACTATCGGAGTCTCTTGCTCAGGTGTAAAGTCACATGTCCACTTAAGGACTCTCATCGGACAACCATCAATATACCATGAAGGTTTAAGAAAAAGCCTGCTTCCTCATGGTTGGCTTGCGATGTGGAAATTTCCCCACAAGTGTATACTTGTAAGGATCAGCGAGTGTAGCCTCCTCGGACTCAGTCAAAACTATTGCCGGCTCACCCATATGTATAAAAGGTTCTTTAGCAGCAAACCCAGCACTGGAAGAGTCATCTATACCCTGTATAACCGATGCAAACGACTTCCGTGAACTCCGTTCAGCTTGAGACAGGCTCGGACGGCCAGAAAATGCAGTAGCATAGGTCTTTCGGCCTTGATTGAGCACTGTCTGGGCCTCATGTGGAAAAACCGATGACGAAAATGGATTCAAATTAACTGAAAGAACATTCTGTTCAAAAGTTGCCGGAGGACCACCGAAACGCCGCCGATCGGCCGCTAGCGGCTCCATTTTCCGGCCAAAATCAACCGAAGGCAGAATTTTATGATTTTCAACAGTCTTGTGTGGAATTTCACGCTGAATAACGCGGTCAGGCGCGTTTCCCGAGGTGAGAATCGTAGAGGCCGGAAATCGCAATTTTTCGACAAACTGCCCGTTTATGTTTGGTGCCGTAACAGGAGCGTCCGACCTCCGATTGCCGTGATTTTTTAACCGAAGGTTCGCCATTTCATGGGCATTCTGAATATCTGGCGCGTGTCCCTGTTGGACCATCGTAAGAGAATTAATTCCAAAATCAGTTTCCGACTGCATGTTTTCCAAAGCTTCAATTCCGGCGAAATTGGACGTCGAGGACACCACCCCAGGGGTTTTTGGGCCTTCTGAGTTCATTGGTGGTGATAATTTATTTAAGCATTATTTGCGGGCTTTCCTGTTAAATGTTTCGTTGGTTAACGTTTCATTGTCTTTTTTAACTTTTGCGAAAATGTGTGAAAAATTGGTCTACTTATAGATGCATCTATCTAAACTGGTCATCCCAGTAACTTTGTTCAACTTTTCATTTTCGTGATATCCTTTTGTTCATCATTCCCTGTTTTAAGGTTTCACAGCTTTTTCTGTCCTCGTTGTACAGAAATACAGAACCCATATGGGGAAGTTCATTAAATGTTCATGGCAAAATTTCAGGTTGTTTATTTGCATTTTCACATTACAACACGTGACAGTAGATAGCTAAAAAATTGAAGGTTACATTCATTGCTGCTCGTTCCGAAGGTTCGTTGTGGACATGGAGCTGTCTGGAAAAGTCTATCAACATGCGGACAGTTTTCCAAATATTCAGTGGACACGGTAACATCTTCGAATGGAATTTCCAACAAGTAGCCCATGTGAAGCCATAGAAAATGGAAACTATTTTTAACTCACAAAACAAACTCAGAAATCTCATGAACACTGAAGAGTTATGAAGAAATCTCAAGAAACTAACGAGTCCAAACAAGACAAGAAATTCCCATTTTGAGGAAAAATAAAAATAAAAACTATAACTCACACATAACAAAATCAGAATTCTCATGAACACTCAATGTGGGAAATAAAACAGAACGAGCTAATATATATGATACGATATGAAGTATATGATTCGAAACAAACAACAAAATAAAAGATAAAGAATTAATTGATGGAGAAATGGAGCATTTTATTCAATTGACTAATATGGAGAAAACAAATACAATAATACTTATACAATGATTCTATATTTCAATAATACAAAACTAATGAAAATAGTCTATTATTTATAGGGGTGCATTTCAAGCCCTAGAAATACCACAAAGATAAAAATAAGATAAAAAATCACGTGGAATATGTCAAACATGATCAAGTGTTTTACATATTTCATCCACCAACTTCAATCCAACTCTACCAATACCAGCTATCGATAAAGTACGTTGTCACCCATGACAACGACAACTTACGTCACCGATTCATATGTTTCAAACAATTTCGATTGGGACACATGGAACTCACGAGTTGTATCCAAAATCCATTCCTCTTCAGGTTTGGGTTCCATGTCAAAACTCGTCAAAACATCCTCATCACTTAAATAGTTTTCTGCTATATCGGTCTCGTCCGAAGTATTTGATTGCTTCCCATGATTTGCAGTCAAATTACCTTTGTTCTGCAATTTATCACGATATCTCTTAATGTGTCATTTCTTCTTGCAATAATAACAAACCTTATTACTGAAATTTTACCACAATTTACTTTTTCTCCAATCACCATGAACAACAAGGCATTCTCCATCTCTGGTCTTAGATCTAATCAAATGCTTCATCTTCTCTTTTAAAAACAAGGCATCATACGCATATTCAATAATGAGAGTATCAAGACTATATTAGATCATGTCTCTAAACGAAGTAACGCAATGGGCAGTGAACACAAAATATTATCCTTGAAGGATTTAATATGCTCGAAGCATAATTTAAGTGATATTATCACAATGAGGAGTAAATGTGTTGTACTCTTTTTTCCTTGACCAAGATTTTGTCCTATTGGATTTTCTTGACAAGATTTTTAACGAGGCAGCTTTTGTAACATATTCAAAAGAATAATATACTTTTTGTCCTTCATTAAGATTTTCTCCATAGAGTTTTTTCTAATAAGGTTTTAATGATGTATGTTCTTTGTGTAATGAATGTCGATAATACACAAGGCATTTACCCTCAAAATTATACTCATGTATGTATTAGGCAGCCAAAAAGATTAACAAGAATTATTTTTCTAATGATTATGTTACTACAATCATTAAATGTTGATAAATATTTAATATGAAAACGGTATTATTTGAAGTACATCGATATATAAGATTTCAATATTGAAGATATTAATATACAAACAATGGATAGTTTGATACAAGAATTGAAATCAGGGGAATGGTTGTACTCTTTTTCCTTATCAAGTTTTGTCTTCCTGAATTTTCTTAACAAGATTTTAATGAGGTAGTATTTTACTACTCTAAGTTATTTTTACTCTATGTTTCATTTGTTGACATTTTTGTCCAATTGAGTTTTTGCCAAACAATGTTTCAATGAAATAGTTATTATGTAAATAGTTATTCAATAGAGGATGTTATAAATATAGTAGTATTTATGAATGACTTTTATGTCTATGCAACCCTAGTCACAGCCTTAATTATTTCCTATAAATATAAGGCTTTAGTTCTTAATAAAACACACAACTTTATTGGCTATTCTCTTTTGTTTTCTCTTTTACTCCCTAGTTTATAACAATTGGATATTATTTATCTATAACAAATTATACGATAGATAATACTCTTTGTAGCTAAGATTAATATTGTATAGATGTCTAACGGCTAAGGTGTTAGGCACGAAAACTCCAATAACACACGTTGATTTCAAATCGAATTTTAAGGAATAAGATTATATGACAATATTGAAGTATACTAGATCACACATTTAAAAAAATGTTTAAAAGTAAAGAAAACACAAAGGGATTAATGCAGAGAACAATGTTTATTAAACTGAACAATATGAAGAATACAAGACAGTAGCAATTTTACTTCTATGTTACTTTCTACAAACTGATCAAATGAGTCTCATATTTATAGATCAACCCTAAAAGAGTCCTAAACATGAAGAAAATATATTACAATTAAGATACCCAATTTTAATAGAATTTTGTTTCCTTATTTAACTTAGTTTTCTTGAAGCCCTAGGTTAATATTCTTCTAGTTCAAGTCGAATAACCTTCTTCAAAAGACTCCTATTTTAGTCATACTCCTAACAATCTCCACATTGGCTCAAATTTCGGTATAACGAACGAAACTCCTAGATTTCAAATCCGTTTGCAATAAAATGAACTGGCCAAATCTTCCCAAAATAGTAAACACTTATATAAACCAAACACTCGTCCTCTACCCGGCGTCCACAACCAGCACTCGAACCTAAACCCAGGGTTCCCAATTCTACCAAGGAATTAATGTTGATCACACAGGGCCAAAGCACGCCCTGTAGCAAGAATCAAATCAGAAGCTTGATCAGAAGACCCCTTGCAGGAACTATCACCATCAACATCCCCAGAAGCATCCCAAATATTGCTGACACCATGTATCTATGCTCGATGAGTCCTATCACAGCAACTGAACACAGTGTACCCGCTGAAATTGGTGGCAAAGCAAGATCATCAACGTTCTCCCTAGCAGTGTTCTGAACCGACTAGGAGCCCAACCCAAGGGGTTGGTACTAAACTTGTCCAAATGACTCCTAATAGGTTTTGTACTCCCTGCAAAATGTTCGACTGGGGTCTTTTCCGTCGATCAAGTACAACCCGAACTCCCTTTCGAATCTTAAAGACTCCACCTCCTCCAGAGAATTTATACCCATTTGCATCCAGGGTACTTAGCGAAATGAGATTCCTTTTCAAGTTAGGAACATGTCGAACCTGATCAATTGTTCTAAATATTCCATCCTAATGCCTCAGTATGACTCGATCGATCTCAGCAATACGACAAGATTGGTTGTTTCCCATTACAAATCCACCTTGCGAACAACCTCATATGTCTGAAATAAATTCCTATCAAAACACATATGATGCGAACACGTTGAATCACGAATCCACTCCTCGTCAGGCCTAGACACCACATCAGATACCACGGTCAACATCATCTCTTCGCTATCTGAACAATTATCAACTACATTGGTTTCGTCTGAATTTAAACGTTGCACCCCATGATTTGCAGCTAAATCACCTTTAGCCTGCAACATATTGCAATCCTTCTGAATATGTCCCTTCCTTTTGTAGTAGTGAAAAGTCACACTGCTAAATCTGCCTCTTCGTCGACCACCTTGAGATACAAGAGCTTCCCCATCCCTTGATGTAGCTCCAACCAAATACTTCATCGCTTCCTTTGAGTATAAAGCATCATAGACATCTTCTATAGTCAAAGTATCTCGACTATACAAGATAGTATCTCGAAATGACGCATAAGACTCAGGCAGCAAACACAACAGGATCAAAGCAAAATTCTTTTTATCGTACTTAACCGCCAATGTCTCTGGATCTGCAACTATTTCCTTGAACACGTCAACATGATCTTCTAACGACTCTCCTTCTGCCATACGATGTGAATAAAGCTTCTGTTTAAGAGCCAGTTTACTCGTAAGACTCTTAGTCATAACAACTGCTCCAATCTCAACCATAAAGCAGTCGTCGTTTTCTCCTTCAAGACATCCTGCAGAATATTGTTGGATAGATGAAGATGAATCAATGACGTAACATTTTGATCCTTTCGTTGTTTTTCCTCCGTTATCCATCCACCTGGCATCTTCTCAAAACCAAGCAACGCATCTTCCAAATTCAACTGCACCATCTTTACTTATCACAATGAGAACCTTGTATTGCGATCTAATTGCGGAATATCATACTTCAACCCAGCCATCCCAAAAGAATCTCAACCAATCCACAGAAAATCAACACATGGCCCTAATACCACTTGTTGGGCGCTGAAACTCCAATACCACATGTTAATTCCAAACCAGATTTTAAGGAACAAGATTATATGACAATATTGAAGTATACTAGATTACACACCGAAAAATAAGGTTTAAAAGTAAAGAAAACACAAAGGGATTAACGTAGAGAACAATGTTTATAAACTAAACAATGTGAATAATACAAGACAGACTAGCAATATTGCTTCTATGTTACTCTCTACAAACTGATCAGAGGAGTTTCATATTTATAGGTCATCCCTAGAAGAGTTCTAAAAAGCAAGAAAATATATTACAATTAGAAGACTCAATTTCAACAGAATTTTATCTCCTTATTCAACTTAATTTTCTTGAAGCCCTAGGTTAATATTCTTCTAGTCCAAGTCTAATACGCCTATTAAAAAAACTCATATTTTAGTCATACTCCTAACAATCTCCACCTTGACTCAAATTCTAGTACAACGGACGAAACTTCTAGATTTCAAATTCGTCTGCAACGAAATGAATTGACCGAATCTCCTCAACATAGTAACTACTCCATATAAACTAAACACTCGTCCTCTACCCGGCGTCCACAACCAACACCCGAACCCAAACCTAGGGTTCCTAATTCCAGCAAGGAATTAATGTTGATCACACAGGATCAAAGTACACCCTGTAGCAAAAACCAAATCAGATGCTTGATCAGAAGACTCCTTACTAGAACCATCGCCTTCAACATCCCCAGAAGCATCCCAAATATTGCTGACACCACGTACCTACGCTCGATGAGTCCTATTCCAACAACTGAACACAGTGTATCCGCTGAAATTGGTGGCAAAGCGGGATCACCAACGCTCTCCCTAGCAGTGTTCTGAACAGACTCGAAGCCCAACCCAAGAGGTACTGTACGAAATTGAACTTTCACCATAGTACTAAACTTGTCCAAATATCTCCTAACAGGTTTTGCACTCCCCTGCAAAATGTACTATTGGGATCTTTTTCGTCCCTCCAGTACAATCCGGACTCCCTTTCGGACCTTCATGACTCTATCTCCTCCAGAGAATTTATACCCTTTTTACATCCAGAGTATTTAGCGAAATGAGATTCCTTTTCAAGTTAGGAACATGTCGAACCTGATCAATTGTTCTAAATGTTCCATCCTGCAGCCTTAGTCTGACACGACCAATCTCAACAATACGGTAAGATTAGTTGTTTCCCATTACAAATCCACCTTCCTGAACAGCCTCATATGTCTGAAAAAATTCCTATCAAAACACATATGGTGCGACCATGTTGAATCAAGAATCCACTCCTCGTCAGACCTAGACTTTATATCAGATACCACGGTCAACATCTCTTCACTATTTGAACAATTCTTAATTACATTGGTTTCGTCTGAATTCAAAGGTTGCACCCCATGATTTGCAACTAAATCACCTTTAGCCTGCAACATATCGCAAGCATTCCGAATATGTCCCTTCTTTTTGCAGTAGTAACATGTTACACTGCTAAATCTGACTCTTGATCTGCCTTTTTGTCAACCACCTTGAGAAATAAAAGCTTTTCCATCCCTTGATGTAGTTCCAATCAAATGCTTCATCTTTTCCTTTGAGTGCAAAGTATCATAGACATCTTCTATAGTCAAAGTATCTCAACTATACAAGATAGTATCTCGAAGTGACACATAAGACTCAGGCAGCTAACAAAACAAGATCAAGGCAAGATCCTTTTCATTGTACTTAACATCCAACGTCTCCAGATCTGTAACTATTTCCTTGAACATGTCAATATGATCTTCCAACGACTCTCATTCTGCCATACGATGTGAATACAGCTTCTGTTTAAGAGCCAGTTTACTTGTAACTGCTCCAATCTCAATCACAAAGCAGCCATCGTTTTCTCCTTCAAGATATCCTACAGAATGTTGTTGGATAGATAAAGATGAATAAATGACGTAACCTTCCGATCCTTCTGTTGTTACTCCTTCATTGTCCACCCAGCTGACATCTTCTCAAAACCCAGCAATGCATCTTCCAAATATAATTGCACCAGAACAGCCCTCGTCTTTACTTATCGCAACGAGAACCTTGTATTACAATCTAATTGTGAAATATCATACTTCAACCCAGCCATCCCAAAAGAATCTCAACCAATCCACAGAAAATCAACAGTCTGGCTCTGATACCACTTCTTAGGCGCTGAAACTCCAATAACACACGTTGATTCCAAACTGAATTTTAAGGAACGAGATTATATGACAATATTGAAGTATACTAGATTACACACCGAAAAAACAAGATTTAAAAGTAAAAAAAAAATACACAAAGGGATTAACACAGAGAACAATGTTTATTAAACTAAACAATATAGAGAATACAAGACAGACTAGCTACTGTGCTTCTATGTTACTCTCTACAAACTGATCAGAGGAGCCTCATATTTATAGGCTAACCTTAGAAGAGTCCTAAAAAGCAAAAAAATATATTACAATTAGGAGACCCAATTTCAACAAGATTTTGTTTCCTAATTCAACTTAATTTCCTTGAAGTCTTAAGTTAATATTCTCATAGTCCAAGTCGAATATGCCTCTTCAAAAGACTCCTATTTGAGTCATACTCCTAACATTTAGGACTCTAGACTCTTGTATACAACACCTATTTGTGTAATTCTATCAATGAAATTATTTTGAACTTTCTGTCAATTTACTATCTTTTTAAACTTTTCACCACCACGCCACCACCATCCAAACAACCATCACCGTCACCCTTTCCACTGCCAGGGACTCCCAATCTATCATCTCAATGAGCGTGGTGACTATGCAAACTCTTCTTCAACTGGCAGCTATAATCTACGTTATCTCTAATAATAAGAACAAGGATAATATATATAACCAGAAGCGCGTTCTGAGCGCACAAGAAATTTCAAAACTTCTCAGCTAGAATATACTTATGTTATTGTAACAATCCACTCAGTATTCTAGTTAGTTTAGTATTCTAGCTTTGTAAGTCTAACAAGTCATGCTCTAATTTATTTAGTATTTGAATATATATATATATATATATATATATATATATATA
>NW_019247082.1:0-504 GCF_002742605.1 Olea europaea var. sylvestris | reverse complement strand
TATTGGGATTACCTTTGACACAAGAAACAAGGTTAATTGTTGTTCTTGATACAAGTATAGACTATCGACATTGAAAAAGGAAAATAAATTGTTCAAATTAACACAACTTATAAGCACTTAAAATACTATAAAACAAACACTTCAAATTATATCATTGGCCAATCTATTGATTGAAATTGAAGCTAGACTTTAGTAATTTTATTAGATTATATTTTTCTACTGTCATACATCTCAACGTAAACTTTTTCCATATATATATAATTTTTTGTAGTAGGAATTCGATAAGAGAAATGGAGTAAATTGACGTTTGCTATGTGAGTAAAGACTATTAAATAAAGTATTCAAATTGACCACCCTCAAAAAAAGGGGACAAATCAGCACTAATCCTCTAACTTAAAAAATTGCTATATTCGATATTCAGTAACATAATACTAATAACTTTCCAAGATATTGTATTTCAGTATAGAAACGTTGTGAAGATGCATTTTATTTTATTTTTTTTCA
>NW_019247081.1:0-1432 GCF_002742605.1 Olea europaea var. sylvestris | reverse complement strand
GGACAAGTTCTAATTGCAGTTTGCTTGATTTGAAGGAGTTGGTCGAAATGTGAACAGCTATTTGGTAGACATTATCACATTTGTTTTCAATTTGACCATGTGGCTATGCAACATTTCTTTATCTTTTTATAACAAAAGGAGACAAGATTGAAGTGCCCTCTCCCCCCACTTTGCGGAGTTGGGGTTGATGAATTTGTACGAGAGTTTTCCATGGTAATTTGTAATATACACGCAAATGTGTGCGTGCGCACAATTCTGTTTATTGACTACAGACTGATTAATTCATTTGCTTTACAAGCCTTGTGCCCATATGATTTCCCATGATTAATCTCCACTGCTACCTTTCTCAGTTGCAGAGATGGATGGGAAATATTCTGGTGGATCCGCAAATCGGAATCTGAATTCTATCATCGTGATAAGACTTTGAAACCTGTTTTCTTCGGCTTCCATGCAAAACATAATTGGCGTCTTGACTATTCTTCAGGCAATAACTTATGTCCAAGATCTATAGCTTGTAAAGCATTCATCTCTATGGCTAATTGACATTAAACTTGTGTAGATGTTGCAATGTCTCAAAAACTTCTTTTATTTCTTACTTAGTTTTAGCATATGCACATGTACCTAGTCCATGTATATTTAGTGCTATCTTGCTGTTTAAATATAAACTGAACTCACTAGGAATGGGAAAACTGTAGCCCAGTCGGACAAGGATTTACATTTTGTCGTTTCTGCTGAAATATGATAATCTTGCTTTTCTTTTTGGAATTGAAATTTCCTCTTTATAATTTTTAATATACCTATCAAAACTTTTATTTTTATTTCAACAGGATTGTCATGTTTCGTTTTTAAATACAGTTTGTAACCATCGACTTGTTAGTTTACCAGTGGCTAATGCCAATTACTGGTTGAACCGAATTCAAGAAGTATGCTTAATACTGAAAAATAATGTTATCTAGTATCATTCATTGGTAGAGAACTCCGGTCTAATTAGAATTATTGGATAAGTCTAATTAAAGTTGAATTAATTGAAATGATACAGGACTCATTTAATCCGACTACTTGTGTAGTGCTAGTATTAGTGGTGTTAAATGGTATCACTCAATATCATGTGTTTCTAGACATGCAAGCTCAGAATTCATTAGCCCTTTAGTACTGTGCAACTCTAAAGAAAAAAGAAGTTAAAATCTTGTGTCATTGATCATGTCGATCATCTAGTGAACACAAAAGCCTACTTAAACCACAGCGTGACAGATAGAAGCACACTGACAAATAACTCATCATATTAATACATGTAAGACTCATAATTGTTCATTAGCAACGATGCACTGAAGATAACAGTTGAGAACAATTGTAACTGATAAATACGTCATATTCTTTATCATCATCATCAAGTTGTTCTGTAATTTCTTTTCGTTTTCATTGACATGGAGAA
>NW_019247080.1:0-1432 GCF_002742605.1 Olea europaea var. sylvestris | reverse complement strand
TCGCCACGGGGTCGGACTGGGCTCAAATTTGACAGGTTGATCGTAAACAAAAATCGCGCTGGGAGCGATTTCGTCATTTTTCGCGACGAAGTCGGAATGGGCTCAAATTTGATAGGTTGATCGGAAACAAAAATCGATCCGGGGGGGATTTCGTCATTTTTCGCGACGGAGTCGGAATGCGCTCAAATTTGAATGGTTGACCGGGAACAAAAATCTCGCCGGGGGCAATTTAGTCATTTTTCGCGACGGTGTCGGAATGGGCTCAAATTTGACAGGTTGATCGGAAAAAAAAATCGGGTCGGGGGCAATTTCGTCATTTTTCGCGACCGAGTCGGAATGGCCACAAATTTGACAGGTTGATCGGGAACAAAAATCGCGCCGGGAGCAACTTCGTCATTTCTCGCGATGGAGTCGGAATGGGCTCAAATTTGACAGGTTGATCGGAAACAAAAACCACGCCAAGGGCAATTTTGCCATTTTCACGACGGTGTCGGAATGGGTTCAAATTTGACAGGTTGATTGGACACAAAAATCGCGCCGGGTGCAATTTCGTCATTTTTCGCGATCAAGTCGGAATGCGCTCAAATTTGACAGGTTGATCGGAAATAATAATCGATCCAGGGGGAATCTCGTCATTTTTCGCGACGGAGTCGAAATGGGCTCAAATTTGACAGGTTGATCGGAAACAAAAATCGCGCCGGGGGCAATTTCGTCATTTTTCGCGACGGAGTCGAAATGGGCTCAAATTTGACAGGTTGATCGTGAACAAAAATCGCGCAAGGGGCAATTTCGTCTTTTTTCGCGGCGGTGTCAAAATGGGCTCAAATTTGGCAGGTTGATCGGAAACAAAAATTTATCCGGGGGCAAGTTAGTCATTTTTCGCGATGGTGTTGGAATGGGCTAAAATTTGACAGGTTGATCGGAAATAAAAATCGCGCCGGGGTAATCTCGTCATTTTTCGCGATGGAGTCGGAATGGACTCAAATTTGACAGGTTGATCGGGATCAAAAATCGCGCCAGGGCAATTTTATCATTTTTCACGACGAAGTCGGAATGGGCTCAAATTTTACAGGTTGATCGGGATCAAAAATCGCGCCAGGCGCAATTTCGTCATTTTTCGCGACGGTGTCAGAATGGGACCAAATTTGACACGTTGACGGAAACAAAAATCGCGCCTCGGGCAATTTCATCTTTTTTCGCGACGGTGTCGCATTGGGCTCAAATTTGACAGGTTGATCGTAAACAAAAATCGCGCCGGGAGCAATTTCTTCATTTTTCGCGACGGTGTCGGATGGGGCTCAAATTTGACTGGTTATTTTTCGCCACGGGGTCGGATTGGGCTCAAATTAGACAGGTTGATCGTAAACAAAAATCTCACCGGGAGCGATTTCGTCATTTTTCGCGACGAAGTCGGAATGTGCTCAAAATTGAC
>NW_019247079.1:0-1432 GCF_002742605.1 Olea europaea var. sylvestris | reverse complement strand
ACAACGACAACAATGACCACCATCTCCTGCACCATCACCACTACTCAAAGTCATTGCACAACCAAAGCCAATATCACCTCCCCACCATCGCTAAAATCATCACTATCACACTGTCACCAACAATTGCAAAACATAAATTACCATAGTTTATTAGTTTTGGTGCATCTTACTCTTTTTCTGCTTCAGCCAGACGAATCCCAAACTCTCAGTGGCGATCTGATAGATCCGAGACCTGTGAACTACTGATGGATAGTGAAGAGCGTCGTTGTGATGATCAACCACACCACTAGAAAACCTGTTTCATCGCTCTTCGTGTGAGGCATCGCTATGCACACCACCTTCCATGACATCGCTCAAGAGAAGAGCCACCTTCTCGTGTGACACTACTGTAAGGCGCCTGCCGGTCAGAATAGAGCGGGCACAGATTGGGAAAGGGGTAAAGATGGAATATAGAGAGAGAGAGAGAGAGGTAGAAGGGAGAGAGATTTAGGATTTACTGTTTGAGGGTTGGAATCGGGGTTTCCCATTGTATTTTATTTTTATTTTTTTAAATTTTTTATTAAAATTTTAATTATTTTTTTATTTTGAAAAAAATTTATAAATCTTAATTTTTAATTGATAAGTTCAAAACTCTAATTACTGGTAATTTCGACATTTTCTTACACTTTTAAGAGGGGAACTGTTGTAAAATAATGAGATAATTATTAATGATTATTTAGTATTATCGTGATACAAGAATAAATTTTATCTAGTTTAGAAGATCTATTTTATTCCAATTATAACTCTTATTTTTGACCCTGTAAATATAGAACATTGGTCATAATAATACACAATTGAGTTTTAACTATTTATTTCTTCTCTTATTTTCTCTCTTCTCTTTAGTTTTATAACAAGTTAGCAGCACGATTATCTCAAAATCAAAGCAAATTAGTTAAAAGGTCATAATTTTTATAAACATAATCACGTGTACCAAAATTAATTTGGCAACATGTGAATTCTATCTATAAGTATGCATTAACTCAACTTTGTCCAGTTAACGTCCAATTTTTTTTCATGGTACCAATCAAAATTTGGAGGCTGCTTCGTCCACTACAATTCATTAATTTCTACCTTTTGATTTTACATCTTTATTATGTGGCAATCAATTTCATGAAAAGCAATCATTAGATGTTTATGTCATGACAATCATTAAATGCTTATTAATTCATTTTTAATCCATGGTTTTATGCAGCACTATTGCATGTTTTCAATTCTTGAATTTGAATTCGTGTCAATTAAGGTCAATTTTAGGCCCAAAAAAATAAAATTGTACACCCTGTTTTAATTCATGTTTACGTGTAGCATTAGATGTATTAATTTATGTAATTCTTTCTTTAATTTTTTTATGGATGTAAAATATATATTTATGGTGAAAAATAACTATAAAGCATAT
>NW_019247078.1:0-1432 GCF_002742605.1 Olea europaea var. sylvestris | reverse complement strand
CTGGGAGATCGAAGTTTGAGCGAGACAGAAAGGATGAAGAAGATCCAGATCAACTCCTTACTATTCAGTTCGGTACGTTACCTCCTATTGTGGCTAATAATTATTTACTGGCCAATGAGTTCAAGAATAAAGAGAAAGAAGAAGAAGAAATAGAGGATAACGAAGGATAAGCGTGCGTGCTGGAATATGAAGAATGCCAGACTTCTAGAGAGGCCTACAATGGTGAGGAAGATGATGGTATGACAGACATTGAAGAGGAAATCGTTCTGGAAGCAGAAAGGAAAAGAAGAGGAGTATCGCACAATACTCTGTTGAAACAACTACATCGAGAGGGAGTTCGTGAAGTAGACTTACTGGGAGAACCATCTGGGCGTCCTTTCGATTTTTATGTGCTGTACGGGACGCCCAAAAGGAAGAAAAGAGTGTCTCGTTCTGAAAAGTATGGATCGCCTCCAAGAATAATGCCTCCTCCCACAGGTTGAGTAACTGAAGAGGAAGCATCAGAAAATAGTAAAAGGGGAATTCAGGAGATAGAGGCTCAGTGCGATATGCTGCATATTGACTTATCACAAAAGGATAACTCAACAGAGGACAAACGGGAAGTAGAAATAGAGGCTGTCGAAAAGGTTATTTTTAAACGGCCAGCCATGAAATTGACTAAACACTTGAGGCCGTTGTACGTTAAAGCTCTAGTTAATGGCATACCTGTGGCAAAAGTGCTTGTCGATAATGAAGCTGCTATAAACACCATTCCATCTAGGATGATGAAGAAATTTGCAAAGACAGAAGGAGATATGATTCCAACAAAAGTCATCCTTACAAGTTTCAATGGAGGAGCAACTGCAGCTAAGGGAGTTATGCCATTGGACATAACTATAGGTACAACTATTAGGACCACAGTCTTCTTTGTAATAAATGGTCCTACTAGTTACAATGTGTTACTAGGAAGAGATTGGATACACGAAAGTCGTTGTATACCCTCATCACTCCATCAATGCCTGGTTTTTTGGAATAACAAGGGTGAAGCAGAGGTGGTGCAGGTCGATCATAGGCCTTTTGTTACAGAAGCAAACTCAGTGGAAAGGTTCATGTACGAAGAAAACTATGGACCTGTCAGGATAGTACAAGACCGGGAAGAAACTCAGATTGTCGCGCAGAGTGAAGAGCCATTCTCAGTGGACGCACTCACTGAAATGTTCAGTCAGATGAGGCCAAATATAGTGGCCCTAGAAGAGCCAGTAATTGGCAAAAGAATAATTAAGGAGTCTTGAATGAGTTCTAAGCAACAAGAGCGAATGGTCGATATTCAGGCCTTCAAAGCCAAATTAATGGCTTTCGATAAAGAATGCAATGACAAGGCGAAAGAAGAGGCAGCCCTGAAAGTGCTGAAAGACAAATTAGCAGTATTTGAATTGGAACAAAATATTGGCCG
>NW_019247077.1:0-1432 GCF_002742605.1 Olea europaea var. sylvestris | reverse complement strand
ATTTTTTGATGTTTTTCTCCTTTGATTTTTTTTCCTAATTCTTAAGTTATATTGCTTCTTTCTCACAGTGTGGAACCCCGACCCTCTCAAGAGTACTCTCTCCTCTTGTATTTATACTTCACCTCATATTTCCCCAAATTTGGAGACTTTATGGGCTTTATATGAGCTAAGAATTCAAACCCTAGTTAACAGCAGGTGGCATCTAAGAGCCATGTGAGTAGTGTCGCGGCTCCACGACATTATACTGGGTTGACGCCGTGACACCGTCTTTCTAGAAAAACTCAGCACTACGCATCCTTTATTATTTTCATCATAATCTTCTCTCTTCATATTTGATTGAGACGATTCAAATTGGGTTGTAAAAATAACTCAAAAGGCTATAATTTTATGAGAAGTAGCTTTTTTCCAATTCCAATGCATACTAGGTAAAAAATGAGTCTCAATCTCCAGCTAAAAATCTGGAACGTACTAGTGCTTTTGAAAATTGATTTGTGAAATTATTATGATTATATTTTACTCTTTTTTGACTTCTAATTACATCCAAATGACCCCTAGCATTCTCAAACCTTCAACGTGAGGTTTGACATAACTTTTGAGTATATATACTTTAGTCTACAAGCTTTGAATCTTGCCATTTTTCGCTAATTTTCACTTCTTTCAATTCCATTTCCATTCATGGAGTTTCACCTAATAAACGAAATATATAATAAATTAGGTTATAATTGGTCAAAAGAACTATTAAGTATCTATATTTTTAATCCAAATAAGTGTATAAAATACGCTTATCACAAAGGAGTTATCTCGGTTGGAGTTATAGTAGAAGTATGCAAATCATAAAAGCTGAAACTTTATTTCATAAGAAGAGCTTGTAATCTTATACTTTGTTCCCATTGAATGTTTCGGTAAATGATATTTACAAGGAAAAGGGTCGAAAACATAATAGAAAGAAAAGACTAAATTTCTATGATAAAGTGATATAAAGGTTTCTAAAATTTTCAATACGTAAGTTGAATGTGTTAAAGTCAATCAAGTACCATAAAGGTTTCTAAAATTTTCAATACGTGTGTTAAAGTCAATCAAGTACTATAAAGGTTCCAAAATTTTCAATACGTCAGATGAATGTGTTAAAGTCAATCAAGTACCACATTATACAATACTTTAAATGGCTAATTTAACCTAATACAACATTCTCAATGTGTAGATATAAGTGTCGTCAATATAAACTTTTTTATCAAAGAAGACCATCTAATTTTTAAATTTACTAAAAATAAAAATAAATACATAGAATAAATAAAATGAAAAATGAAAAAAAAAACAGAAAAATTAAAGAAAAAAACAGTTTTACCATCTTCTATTCAACCCCTACCTACTCCGAAATTAATTTTTACTGATGCTCCACGCCTCCATAAAAATTCTCAGAAGAAAATATCCT